>NW_028236202.1:37500-45000 GCF_977035675.1 Penaeus japonicus | reverse complement strand
ATCAACTCTCTCTCACTCACTCTATATCTCTCTCACTCTCTGCCTTAACTCTCCTCTCACACACTCTCTCTATCTCACACACTCATCACTCTCAAACACAGCTAACCCTACTCTCAATCTCACATCTCTACCTCTCAAACACTCACTCAAACATCGCCTATCTCTGCTCTCTCACACTCTCTAACTCTCTATCTCTATCTCTAACACACCACGACACACAATCACACTCAATCCACGCACTCATACTCTCTACTTCACACCTCCACACCACTCACCTCTACATAATAGAGTGTGTGAGTGTGTTAGTGTAGTTTGTGTAGTGTTTTGTATAACTCCTCTTCACTCTCAATCATACCACTATAACAATCTACTATCTCAAAACTATCTCATCTTTCTTACACTCACAAAGCCACTCAGACTACTCAATCACAATCTTAACTCATGCAATCTATCTCACTCAATCAAACTCCAAAAAATACACCTCCATCATAACAGTAAAAATCTCACAATTTACTGATTGAGTGTGGTGTGTGTGTGTGTTGTGTGTAGAGAGTGTGAGAGAGTGTGTGTGTGTGTGTTGTGTGTGGTGAAGGTGTGTGATGGTGTGATGTGTGTGTGTGTGTGTGTTGATATATATACATATACTAAATATATAATATTAATATTATATCTATATATAACTATATATCTATCAAAATATCATATAAAAAAAAAATATATATCTTACTCTATAAACTACATAAACTACCCTCTATATATACCTATATATCATAATTAACTTCCATATATAATATTTATATCTAAATCATATATCTATATGTATATATATCTACATAACAATTCATATATATATATAATATCTATATCTATATAACCATATAAATATCTCAAAGCTGATATATACTAACACATATAAATATATGTGTGTGTTGTGTTGTGTGTGTGTGTGATATATATAACCTATAAAACATATCATCTATCTCACTCTATCTAAATAACCTATCTCAACTAAAACTATCTATATATAACAATCAACACACAATATCACTATCTCTACTCTCTTCTTACTATCTATCTCTAACACTCAACTCTCACTCTCTTCCCACTCTAATCAAACACTCACACTCTATCTCAAACATCAAATACCACTAATCATCCCATCCTAATCTCTCTCTCAAACCTCTATCACTCACAAACTCTCTTTATCAACACACCTAAATCAACCAAACTCAACAACTCCCACACACCAACTCACCTCACTCTCTCTAACTATACTAACTCACACCAAATAATAACTCTACTATCTCTATCTCTCTATAAAGAGTGTTATGTTGAGTGGTGTTATAGTGTGTTATTGTGTTTGTTAGTGAGAAATCTATATATATCACTCTACTCTAACTCTCTCTCAAATATACTATCATCTATCAACAAAATGTAGTGTGTGTGTGTGTGTGTTGTGTGTGGAGTGTGAGTGTGTGTGTGTGTGTGAATGTAAGTATGTATAAATATATATATATATATATTAGAATTATACGATATCCATATATATAGATATATATCTATATAATTCATTGTGGGTTTTTTTGGGTGTGTTGGTGTGTGTGTGTGTGTGGTGTTTTGTGTATGTATAAATATATAAATAATATCAATATATAATAAGATATAAATATATATATATATATATATCTAAATACTATATACCTAACATAACAAACTACATACAAACATACCTACAAATATATATCTATAATATATATATATACTACTCAAATATATAAATATATATATATATACAAACACACACCCCCACACCCACACACACACCCACCCATACCCACACCCCCACACCCACACACCCACACCCACCCCCACCCCCAACACACACACACACACCCCACACCTATAATATATATATCAATATCGAATAATATATCTAAATATATATATATCATGAGTGGGTGGTCTATATGAGACTAGAGATTAGTCGGCAGGAGGGCGGGCGAGGACACTGGGGCTCGAGCTAGACAGCATTGTGGGAGGAGATGGGGTCTCCAAAGTCTCTGTCTCTAAAGTTGGTAGATCATTCACTGGAGAGGTGATTGAAGGATAACAATAAGAATAGCATAACAAATAAAATGCAGTCGAGGTCGTTCTCTGGTAGGTATGTCAGTCATCACACTATATCTCTCATGAGTGTGTGGTTGGTGTGTGATTTGTGTGAGTGTGTGTGGTGGGTCTGCTTAATATGTCTCACTCTGTCTCTCTCATCATCTCTACTTATCTAAATGCAGTATCACTCACTCCCTATCAACTATATATACACTCTAACACACACTCTACCAATCTAAACCTATATCTATATATAATTATATCAACCACCCTCCCCACACACACACCACCCCCCCACACACACACATCATCACCCACACAAATATATATATATATCTCTATCATTTATATAAAAATATTTTTATATATATATATATATCTTTCTAATATATATATATATATATAAGTCTTTATATATATATATGTGAGTATGTGTGTGTGGTGTGTGTGTATGTATATTTATGTATAAGATGATATATATATATATGATATATCATAGATATAGAATGTATATGTATATATATATTATATAATCAGACTATATATACTATATATACATATATAGACTAGATATACTTAATTATATATAATATTTATATATATATAATTATATATTACCAACATACACACACACAAACACACACGACACACCACACTCACACACACACACACACCACACACACAAACACACACAACACACACACACACACACACACACACAAGTACTATATATATACATATATATATATATATATATATATATACTATTTTTATTTTTTTTTTTTATTTATATTACATATACTTTTTAGTAGATAGATAGATAGATAATAGATAGATAAATAGATAGATAGATAAAATTACATATATTCACCGCACACGTAACTCACACCACACACACACACACACACCACACACAAATATATATATATATATATATAAATATATATTTTTATAAATATATATATATATAATATATAGATATGCTTGTTTGTGTGTGTGTGTGTGTCCGTGTGGTTACGTGCTGCGTGTATCATGTATATTGTATATCTCTATCTATCTATTTATCTATCTTGCCTATCTATCTAACTATCTAACTATCTAGATATATAATATATATAATATAAATATTATATAAATATATATATATATATATATTTATTTGTGTGTGTGTGTGCGTGTGTGTGTACTGTGTACGTGCTGCGTGTATCCTACAGTACATATTTATATCTTCTATCTATTTTAATCTATCTATCTATCTATCTAAATATATATAATATATATATATATATAAATATATATAAATATATGTGTGTGTGTGTGTGTGTGGTGTGTGTGTGTATGATATAGATATATATATAATATATATATATATAAATTATATATATATATATATATATATATATATATTTATATTTATACATACATATCTATAGTTGATACATTGTATATATAACATATATATATATATATATATATATATATATAATATACATATATATATATAAATAGATATATATATATATATATAATATATTTAATATATATTATAATATAAATATATAAGTATATATATATATATGTGGTGTGTGTGAGGAATGTTATAAATATATAATACTATATATATATATATATATATATATATAGATATATATATATATATATATATATACACACACATATATACATATATATTTATATACACACACACACATAAATAGAGATATATTCCTGCAAATAAGCTCAAAACAGGCCATTTGTGATCCGGTCGACGTATGCGAACGCGGCCTCGCTGCGGTGACGTCACCAGATCGAACCCGAGTTGGCACATGTTTCTTCAATATCATTTCTACGTATGACGACATCAGTGTCTGCCCCTTATTTGGGAATAAATGAATAGAAAGATATTGATGTAATTAAAGAATCATTAATTCTCCATAAAGTAATTAAACGTTCTGAATCGTATCTGCTTTTATTCTCCTCCCTCTCTTCTCTCTCTTCCCTCTCTTCTTTCTTATCTCTCTCTCTCTCTCTATCTTCCTACCTCTCTCTTCCTACCTCTCTCTATCTCTCTGCCCCCCTCCCTCTCTCTCCTTTCTCTCTTCTCTCTCTTCCCTCTCTTCTTTCTTTTCTCTACTCTTCTCTCTCTCTCTCTCTCTCTCTCTCTCTCTCTCTCTCTCTCTCTCTCTCTCTCTCTCTCTCTCTCTCTCATCTTTCGTTTCTTTCTCTCCCTCATCTTTCCCTCTCTCTCTTTCTCTCTCTCCTCTTTTGCTCTCTGGCCCCCTCCGACCTCTCTCCTCCTCCTACCCTCTCTTCTCTCTGCTCTTCCTCTCTGTTTTGCTTTCTCATTCTCTTCTATCTCTCTTTCTCGCTCCTCCCCTCTCTCGCTCTCTCTCCTCTCTCCTCGGGGGAAGAGGGTGAGTTCTTTCCCTCCTCTCTTCTCTCTCTCTCTTCACATCTCCTCCTCTCCTCTCGCTCGACTTTCTTTCTCTCTCCCTTTCTCTCTTCCTCTCTTTCTCTCTGCCCCCTCCCTCTCACATCCTCCCTCCCTTCTTCTCTCTTTCCTTCTCTTTTTCTTTTCTCTTCTCTTCTCTTCCTCTTTCCTTCTCTCTCTCTCTCTCTTCTCCCTTCTCTCTTCTCGTCTCCTCTTCGCTCGTCTCTCTCTCCGTCCATAACTCAACAGCATCCCTCTTCTCTTCTCTCCTCTCTTCTCGTCTCTCGTCGTCTCCTCTCTCTTCTATTTTCTTTCTCTCTCTCCCTTTCTCTCTCTCTCTTTCTCTCTGCCCCCTCCCTCTCTCTCCTCCCTCTCTTCTCTCTCTTCCTTCTCTTTTTTCTTTTCTCTTCTCTTCTCTTCTCTTCTCTCTCTCTCTCTCTCTCTCTCTCTCTCTCTCTCTCTCTCTCTCTCTCTCTCTCTCTCTCTCTCTCTCTCTCTCTCTCTCTCTCTCTCTCTCTCTCTCTCTCTCTCTCTCTCTCTTTCTTTCTCTCTCTCTTTCTCTCTCTCTCTTTCTCTCTACCCCCTCCCTCTCTCTCCTTTCTCTCCTCTCTCTCTTCCCTCTCTTTTTTCTTTTCTCTTCTCTTCTCTCTCTCTCCTTCTCTCTCTCTCTCTCTCTCTCTCTCTCTCTCTCTCTCTCTCTATCTATCTATCTATCTACCTATCTATCTATTTATCTCTCTCTCTCTCTATCTATCTATCTATCTACCTATCTATCTATTTATCTCTCTCTCTCTCTCTCTATCTATCTATCTATCTATCTATCTATTTATCTCTCTCTCTCTCTATCTATCTATCTATCTATCTATTTATCCCCCCCCCCCCCCCCCCCCCCCCCCCCCCCCCCCCCCCCCCCCCCCCCCCCCCCCCCCCCCCCCCCCCCCCCCCCCCCCCCCCCCCCCCCCCCCCCCCCCCCCCCCCCCCCCCCCCCCCCCCCCCCCCCCCCCCCCCCCCCCCCCCCCCCCCCCCCCCCCCCCCCCCCCCCCCCCCCCCCCCCCCCCCCCCCCCCCCCCCCCCCCCCCCCCCCCCCCCCCCCCCCCCCCCCCCCCCCCCCCCCCCCCCCCCCCCCCCCCCCCCCCCCCCCCCCCCCCCCCCCCCCCCCCCCCCCCCCCCCCCCCCCCCCCCCCCCCCCCCCCCCCCCCCCCCCCCCCCCCCCCCCCCCCCCCCCCCCCCCCCCCCCCCCCCCCCCCCCCCCCCCCCCCCCCCCCCCCCCCCCCCACCCCCCCCCCCCCCCCCCCCCCCCCCCCCCCCCCCCCCCCCCCCCCCCCCCCCCCCCCCCCCCCCCCCCCCCCCCCCCCCCCCCCCCCCCCCCCCCCCCCCCCCCCCCCCCCCCCCCCCCCCCCCCCCCCCCCCCCCCCCCCCCCCCCCCCCCCCCTCCTCTCCTCCTCTCCCTCTCTCTCCCCCTCCTCCTCTCTCTCCCTCTCTCTCTCTCCCCTCTCTCCTCTCCTCTCCTCCCCCCTCCTCGCCTCCTCCTCTCCTCCCTCTCTCCCCTCTCCTCCTCTCTCTCTCTCCCCTCCTCCCTCCCCTCTCCGCCTCTCCTCCTCCTCTCCCTCCCTCCTCTCTCCTCCCCTCCCTCTCTCCTCCTCTCCCTTCCCTCCCTCTCGTCCCTCTCCTCTCTCCTCCCTCCCTCCCTCCTCCTCTCCGCTCTCCTCTCCCCCTCCCTCTCCTCTCCCTCCTCCTCCCCCCTCTCCTCTCTCTCCCTCTCTCCTCCTCTCCCCTCTCTCCTCTCCCCCTTCCTCTCCTCCCTCCTCTCCCCCGTCTCCTCTCCTCCTCTCCCCCGCTCCTCTCTCTCTCTCCTCCCCTCTCTCGCGTCCCCCTCCTCCGCTCCTCCTCTCGTCTCTCCTCCTCCTCTCCTCTCTCTCCTCCCTCTCCTCCTCTTCCTCTTTCCTCTCCCGTCCTCCTCCTCTCCCCTCCCTCGCCCGCTCCGCTCCTCCTCTCTCGCTCCTCCCTCTCTCTCCTCCTCTCCTCTCTCCCGCTCTCTCCCTCCCTCCCCTCTCTCTCGCTCCCTCTCCCCTCTCCCCCCTCTCTCTCCCCTCCCCCTCTCTCTCTTCTCATCCCTCGCTCGCCCCTCTCCCTCTCATCTCGCCCCTCTCCCCTCTCCTCCTTTCCCCTCTCCCTCTCCTCTCGCCCCTCTCCCTCTCATCTCGCCCCTCTCCCTCTCCTCTCGCCCCTCCCCCTCTCCTCCTTTCCCCTCTCCCTCTCCTCTCGCCCCTCTCCCCTCTCCTCTCGCCCCTCTCCCTCTCCTCTCGCCCCTCTCCCTCTCCTCTCGCCCCTCTCCCTCTCCTCTCGCCCCTCTCCCTCTCCTCTCGCCCCTCTCCCTCTCCTCTCGCCCCTCTCCCTCTCCTCTCGCCCCTCTCCCTCTCCTCTCGCCCCTCTCCCTCTCCTCTCGCCCCTCTCCCTCTCCTCTCGCCCCTCCCCCTCTCCTCCTTTCCCCTCTCCCTCTCCTCTCGCCCCTCTCCCTCTCCTCTCGCCCCTCTCCCTCTCCTCTCGCCCCTCTCCCTCTCATCTCGCCCCTCTCCCCTCTCCTCTCGCCCCTCTCCCTCTCCTCTCGCCCTTCTCCCCTCTCCCGCTCCTTCCCTCTCCCTCGCACCCTCTCCCTGCGCACCTCTCTCCATCCTCCTCTCGCCCTCTCTCCTCTCCTCCCCATCCCCTCCCTCCATCTCCCCCTTCTCCTCTCGCCCCTCTCTCCCTCTCCTCTCGCCCCTCTCTCTCTCCTCTCGCCCCCCCTCACCCTATCGCTCTCGCCCCTCTCCCTCTCTCTCGTCGCCCCTTCTCTCTCTTACTCCTCCTTTCCTCTCCTCTCCTCTGTCCTCCTCTCCTCTATCTCTCTCCTCTCCTCTCATCCCCTCTCCTCTGCCCCTCCTCTTCCTCTCGCCTCTCCCTTCCCTTCTCCCCTCTCGCCC
>NW_028236202.1:25000-32500 GCF_977035675.1 Penaeus japonicus | reverse complement strand
CTCTCTGTGTCTCTCTTTCTCTCTGTGTCTCTCTTTCTCTCTGTGTCTCTCTTTCTCTCTCTCTTTGTCTCTCTTTCTCTCTCTTTTTGTCTCTCTTTCTCTCTCTCTGTGTCTCTCTTTCTCTCTGTCTCTCTTTCTCTCTGTGTTTCTACTTTTCTCTGTGTCTCTTTCTCTCTGTGTATCTCTTTATTTTTGTCTGAATGAATCTTTTTTTTTTTCAAAAATATTTGATCGATTCAGACATCCATACACACGCCGGTGGCTCTGAGATTTGATGCCAGGGCTAATGAGGCCATTAATAACGTGAATCAGAGAGGAGGGTCATTATAAAAAAGATCATTAGAGTTGCGATTAGCGCTAATGATTTCAGACTTATCGTATTACAGGTTCAAGGTGAGGTTATGGCCATAAATTCCGGACTTTTCCCCCACGGTTTAGGGGCTTTCGTCATTTCAGACGTGGATTATCTTCTGTGTATAATTGCCCGGTGTTAATATCTTTTCTAGGAGTAATTGTTACCTTCACCATTCAGCAAATTGAAAGGGAACCCATTAGGTGTTTTAGGGAACTTTTTTTTTTTTTTTTTTTGCGGTTTGGATTCTGTTGTTTTCATTGTTATTTTTGTGCTGTTGGTTTATGTTTCTTTTTGTTTGGTCTGTTTCTCTCTACTTTTTTTCTCTTTACTTCTCTCTCTCTCTCTCTCTTTCCCCAGCTGTTTATCTATCTTGCTCTTTCTCTCTCTCTCTCTATCTCTCAGTCAGATAGACTACATGTAAGCTATAGATGTCCGCCTTCGATCCCTTGGCAAGGTGTCTCCAAATTGCCTCGAGGAAACGAAATCCTGACGCTGGGAAATCATTCTAAAATCTTACTTCTTTTTTTCTTCCTTCTCATCCTCCTTCTCGTCTTCCTCCTCTTACTTTTCCTGCCCTGAGTTGTATACCGTGTAGCTGCCCCAGCGGGACGGCGCCTCAGTCAAGAGGGCTCCTGTTCCTATATACCATTTATATATGTATGTGTGTGTATATATATATATATATATATATATATATATATATATATATATATATGTATATATATATATATATATATATATATATATATATATACATATATATATATATATATATATATATATATATATATATATATATATACATACAGACACATATATATACATACATACATATACACACATATATATACATACATACACACACACACACACACACAAAGAGAGGTGGACAACTAGAAAGATCCACATCTACAGAGATAATAGCTTATAAAAAGAACCGAAACGATACACCTCTGACGCAACAGCCACCCCTCAAAAAAAAAAAAAAAAAAAAAAAAAAAAAACAATGACCAATTCAACTCGTCTAAGCGGCGCGAGTCGTGGCTGCCATCTTTCCTCTTGCAGTTCCTGTAGAGACTAGAAACGACGCCAACGAAGATACAAACAGGACACACTATGTAGCAGAAATACACAACAAACATGTGGAAAACACAACATATAACATGGCACTACAGGCACCGGCGGGAGGCAACATACTCCTGGAACCTACAACAAGTAACGGGATACAACAAACGGCAGCAGGATACAAGCAACACCAGAAGGGCACAAGAAACACACAGAAGAGAGAAAACTCCAGCAGCACACACATAAGACACAGGCAGGAGACAACAAGCACCATCAGGACACAACATAAACTAACAGAACACAACAGACAACAACAGGACACAACTAACACAAACAAGACACAGTACCAGTCAGCAAGACGCACTAAAAGCCAACAGGACACACTAAAAGCCAACAGGACACACTAAAAGCCAACAGGACACACTAAAAGCCAACAGGACACACTAAAAGCCAACAGGACACACTAAAAGCCAACAGGACACACTAAAAGCCAACAGGACACACTAAAAGTCAACAGGACACACTAAAAACCAACAGGACACACTAAAAGCCAACAGGACACACTAAAAGCCAACAGGACACACTAAAAGTCAACAGGACACACTAAAAATCAACAGGACACGGCAGACACCAATAAAATCTCAAAAGTCACAGGACACGGCTAAACACCAATAGACCATCTAATAACCAACAGGATACCTAAAAGTCAACCAGGAAACATCTAAGCCACCACGGAAACTAAAACCAAAGGATACACGAAAGTCATCAGGACCACTAAAAGATCAACAGGGACACAACCTAAAAAGCCCAACAGGAACACTAAAAAAAAACACAGGAATACACTAAAAACCAACAGGACACACTAAAAACCAACAGGACACACTAAAAAACCAACAGGACACACTAAAAACCAACAGGACACACTAAAAACCAACAGGACACACTAAAAACCAACAGGACACACTAAAAACCAACAGGACACACTAAAAAACCAACAGGACACACTAAAAACCAACAGGACACACTAAAAACCAACAGGACACACTAAAAACCAACAGGACACACTAAAAAACCAACAGGACACACTAAAAGCCAACAGGACACACTAAAAACCAACAGGACACACTAAAAACCAACAGGACACACTAAAAAACCAACAGGACACACTAAAAGCCAACAGGACACACTAAAAACCAACAGGACACACTAAAAAACCAACAGGACACACTAAAAACTAATAGGACACACTAAAAACCAACAGGACACACTAAAAACCAACAGGACACACTAAAAGCCAACAGGACACACTAAAAACCAACAGGACACACTAAAAAACCAACAGGACACACTAAAAGCCAACAGGACACACTAAAAGCCAACAGGACACACTAAAAGCCAACAGGACACACCTTAAAAAAGTCAACAGGACACACTAAAAACCAACAGGACACACTAAAAGTCAACAGGACACCTAAAATCAACAAGGAACACAACTAAAAAACCAACAGGACACACTATAAGAAGTCAACAGGGACACACTAAAAAACCAAACAGAACACACTAAAAGCCAACAGAACACTAAAAACCAACAGGACACACTAAAAGTCAACAGGACACACTAAAAACCAACAGGACACACTAAAAACCAACAGGACACACTAAAAACCAACAGGACACACTAAAAGTCAACAGGACACACTAAAAACCAACAGGACACACTAAAAGTCAACAGGACACACTAAAAGTCAACAGGACACACTAAAAACCAACAGGACACACTAAAAGTCAACAGGACACACTAAAAACCAACAGGACACACTAAAAACCAACAGGACACACTAAAAACCAACAGGACACACTAAAAACCAACAGGACACACTAAAAACCAACAGGACACACTAAAAACCAACAGGACACACTAAAAGCCAACAGGACACACTAAAAACCAACAGGACACACTAAAAGCCAACAGGACACACTAAAAGCCAACAGGACACGGCAAACACCAATAGGACACACTGAAATCAACAGGACACACTAAAAACCAACAGAACACACTAAAAGCCAACAGGACACACTAAAAACCAACAGAACACACTAAAAGCCAACAGGACACACTAAAAATCAACAGGACACACTAAAAGTCAACAGGACACACTAAAAGCCAACAGGACACACTAAAAGCCAACAGGACACACTAAAAGCCAACAGGACACAGGGAAGGGGACACAACTAATAAAAAAAAAAAACCAACAGGACACACTAAAAGTCCAACAGGACACACTAAAAGCCAACAGGACACACTACAACCCAACAGGACACACTAAAAGTCAACAGACACACTAAAAGCCAACAAGGAGTATCGACTCACTAAAGTCAAAGGACACACTAAAAGCCAACAGGACACACTAAAAGCCAACAGGACACACTAAAAGTCAACAGGACACACTAAAAACCAACAGAACACACTAAAAGCCAACAGGACACACTAAAAAACAACAGGACACACTAAAAACCAACAGGACACACTAAAAGCCAACAGGACACACTAAAAATCAACAGGACACACTAAAAACCAACAGGACACACTAAAAGCCAACAGGATACACTAAAAGCCAACAGGACACACTAAAAACCAACAGGACACACTAAAAACCAACAGAACACACTAAAAGTCAACAGGACACACTAAAAACCAACAGAACACACTAAAAGTCAACAGGACACACTAAAAACTAACAGGACACACTAAAAGCCAATAGGACACACTAAAAATCAACAGGACACACTAAAAAACAACAGGACACACTAAAAGTCAACAGGACACACTAAAAAACAACAGGACACACTAAAAACCAACAGGACACACTAAAAACCAACAGGACACACTAAAAACCAACAGAACACACTAAAAGTCAACAGGACACACTAAAAACTAACAGGACACACTAAAAGCCAATAGGACACACTAAAAACCAACAGGACACACTAAAAACCAACAGAACACACTAAAAGTCAACAGGACACACTAAAAAACAACAGGACACACTAAAAACCAACAGGACACACTAAAAACCAACAGGATACACTAAAAACCAACAGAACACACTAAAAGTCAACAGGACACACTAAAAACCAACAGAACACACTAAAAGTCAACAGGACACACTAAAAAACAACAGAACACACTAAAAGTCAACAGGACACACTAAAAACCAACAGAACACACTAAAAGCCAACAGGACACACTAAAAACCAACAGGACACACTAAAAACCAACAGGACACACTAAAAACCAACAGAACACACTAAAAGTCAACAGGACACACTAAAAACCAACAGGACACACTAAAAACCAACAGGACACACTAAAAACCAACAGGACACACTAAAAACCAACAGGACACACTAAAAGTCAACAGGACACACTAAAAACCAACAGAACACACTAAAAGCCAACAGGACACACTAAAAGTCAACAGGACACACTAAAAGCCAACAGGACACACTAAAAGTCAACAGGACACACTAAAAACCAACAGGACACACTAAAAGCCAACAGGACACTAAAAGCCGACAGGACACACTAAAAGCCAACAGGACACACTAAAAATCAACAGGACACACTAAAAATCAACAGGACACACTAAAAGCCAACAGGACACTAAAAGCCGACAGGACACACTAAAAGCCAACAGGACACACTAAAAGCCAACAGGACACACTAAAAGCCAACAGGACACACTAAAAACCAACAGGACACACTAAAAGCCAACAGGACACACTAAAAACCAACAGGACACACTAAAAACCAACAGGACACTAAAAGCCGAAACAGGGACACACTAAAAAGCCAACTGGATACACTAAAAGCCAACAGGACACACTAAAAGCTACGGACACACTAAAAGCCAACAGGACACACTAAAAGCCAACAGGACACACTAAAAGCCAACAGGACACACTAAAAACCAACAGGACACACTAAAAGCCAACAGGACACACTAAAAACCAACAGGACACACTAAAAGCCAACAGGACACACTAAAACAGCTAAAAGCCCAAATCAGGAACACACTAAAAGCCAACAGGACACACTAAAAGCCAACAGGACACACTAAAAGCCAACTGGATACACTAAAAGCCAACAGGACACACTAAAAGCCAACAGGACACACTAAAAGCCAACTGGATACACTAAAAGCCAACAGGACACACTAAAAGCCAACTGGATACACTAAAAGCCAACAGGACACACTAAAAGCCAACTGGATACACTAAAAGCCAACAGGACACACTAAAAGCCAACAGGACACACTAAAAGCCAACTGGATACACTAAAAGCCAACAGGACACACTAAAAACCAACAGGACACACTAAAAGCCAACTGGATACACTAAAAGCCAACAGTGAAGGCCAACGTACAAAACAACTTAAAAGCCAACAGGTAACACACTAAAAGCCAACTGGATACACTAAAAGAAAGCCAACAGGACACACTAAAAGAAGCCAACTGGACTCACTAAAGCCCACAACCAACACTAAAAAACCAACAGGAGCACACTCTTAAAAAAGCCAACTGGACACACTAAAAGCCAACAGGACACACTAAAAATCCAACAGGAACACACTAAAAGAAGCCAACTGGATACACTAAAAGCCAACAGACACACACTATAAAAGCCAACAGGAACACAACTAAAAGCCACAGGACAGGGACACATCTAAAAGCCAACTGGCATACACTAAAAGCCAACAAGGAACAACACACTAAAAGGCCAACTGGATACACTTAAAAGCCAACAGGACACAGGCTAAAAAGCCAACAGGACACACTAAAAAGCCAACAGGACAACAAAAAACGACTATAAAGGAAACCAACAGGACACACTAAAAGCCAACAGGACCACTCCAAAAAACCACTACTAAAAGCCAACAAGGACAACACTTAAAAGACCAACAGGAACACACTAAAAGCCAAGCAGGACACACTAAAAGCCAACAGGACAACACTAAAAAGCCAACAGGACACACTAAACTCCCAACAGGACAATACTAAAAGCCAACATGGACACACCTAAAAGCCAACAGGACAACACTAAAAGCCAAACAGGACAACACTAAAAAGCGCAACTGGATAACAACTAAAAGCCAACAGACACACTAAAAGCCAACAGGACACATTACCCTAAAAAAAACCAACAGGACAACTACTAGACAAGCCAAATCAGGGACACACTAAAAGCCAACAGGACACACTAAAAACCAACAGGACACGGCAGACACCAACAGGACACACTAAAAACCAACAGGACACACTAAAAGCCAACAGGACACACTAAAAGCCAACAGGACACACTAAAAGCCAACAGGACACACTAAAAGCCAACAGGACACACTAAAAGCCAACAGGACACACTAAAAGCCAACAGGACACACTAAAAGCCAACAGGACACACTAAAAGCCAACAGGACACACTAAAAGCCAACAGGACACACTAAAAGCCAACAGGACACACTAAAAGCCAACTGGATACACTAAAAGCCAACAGGACACACTAAAAGCCAACAGGACACACTAAAAACCAACAGGACACACTAAAAGCCAACAGGACACACTAAAAGCCAACAGGACACACTAAAAGCCAACAGGACACACTAAAAACCAACAGGACACAGCAGACACCAACTGTTGACTCAGGCTCCGGTGTTGCATTTCGTTTATCTATAGTCTTATATCTTCTATTTGTATTATATCTGATTCTCTTCTTCTTTCTCCCTCCCTTCTTCAGTTTATATCTATCAGCTGATCAGGTTCTGTCGATTAATCTTCCTCTATTGTTTTTTCTCTCCTTTTTTATCGTTGCTTATTGTCTTCTCTGTCTATCTCTCTCTGTTCTCTCTCTTTCTCTTCTCTCTCGCTCTCTCTTTCTCTTTGTCATTCTCTTTCTCTCTCTCTCTCTCTCTCTCTCTCTCTCTCTCTCTCTCTCTCTCTCTCTCTCTCTCTCTCTCTCTCTCTCTCTCTCTCCCTCTCTCTCTCTCGCTCTCTCAATACAACTTAACATCATTCGCTCTCGAT
>NW_028236202.1:15000-17500 GCF_977035675.1 Penaeus japonicus | reverse complement strand
CACACACACGACACACACACACACACACACACACACACATCACACACTCACACACTATGCCCCCCACCCCCTCCCACACCCTACCTCCACCCACCCACTCCCACCGCTCCCCCCCACTCACACGCACACACACACACCTACCCACAACCACACACCACACACACACACACACACCACACACACACACACACACACACACACACACACACACACACACACACACACACACACACACACACACACACACACACACACACACACACACACACACACACACACACACACACACACACACACACACACACACACACACACACACGTATGTGTATATATATAATGTTCTAATTACTCCTAAACATTAACCAATATGCATCTTTACATAATAAATTAGTGGTGCTACTCCTGATCAGATTGAATGAAAACTTGCATAACAAGTCATCACCACCACCACAATATTACACTCCCTCAATAAATTCTGTGGGACATGACTACTCAATACACATCTGTGTAGTGATGTTTGAGGGACAACCCCACTCTTTTAGGTAACAAACCAGATAGAACAGAACTAAACCACGAAAAAAAATCTAACCAGAAACTAAACATCACTAAAATATGATAATGATTGTTTTTAGACAATCAGACACGTCTGCACTTCAGTGGTAGTGATTCAGAAACTTAAATACAGCAGGCTACTTAGGTGTTTCTAGGAGTAATGTAGTAACTTCTTCACTGACCTTGTCAGGAAAGGGTAGTCTCATTTCTATATAAAATGCATTGTTGCATTATAGTCAAACACATAGAAAGAATTTCAGTAACCTTGCTCTGTATTTGTCTTTTTAATCGCTTCCACCGAGTGCTCACTAAGATTATCTTAAAATCTTGCCTATCATACTCATGTTAAGTATGAAAGGATTCTTGAAGCAAGCGTAGATTATGATTAGTCAATCCTTTAGTGAATCGTGATGTCTAGTGGTTTAATTTTGTTCTCACTGGGTGTTTCTCAGAGCAAGTGAATTTTCGAATCCTTGTCATGAATGGCACTGACATTTTCATGTAAAATGCATTACTGCATCATTGCATCTGACACACGATCTGCTTACTTTGAAATTTTGTGCTTCCAAAAATGACTGTGAAACACAACTTCCCTTTTCAAACTTTAGATCCTCATAAAAATGTTTGACCATTTTACCAAATATTCTTATTTCATAGTTTGTTCCGAGTCCCTTGCTATTCACTGCATACAATCGTATTTTCTAATCGCTGTCTATAAATAATAAGTTGAACTTAAGCTAATAAATCAAAGATACAAGGCATCTTTATTGTGCAGTATTTACAATGTGATATTGTATTACATTGTCTTTTCCAATATACGATGAAAAGAAAAATGGTAAATTGAAACTAAAGATTGACCATAAAATTTAATTCATATATTCATTAGTGACACTGGAAAATGTATCAGGATGGTCCTTGCTGCAAACATTTGCTAATAAAAAAGAAAAGAAAATGGGAGAAGCAAAAAATAAAAATAAATCATAATAATAAAATCAAACAATAAAGATGATAATCAGAATAATAATAATAATACGAAGAACATGTGTGCTAATATGCAATCTCTGTAAGCAGAAGTACAAGGCATCAGATTCATACACAGTTAGATTTTGCTATATACATCTTGATTACTTTGTTTACAAATACAATCACATCACTGTCGCCATTGTCAGGTACACTCGCACAAATTGCGTTCACACGATATCCGTAAAGTAGGCTACTTGGTATGTCTTGTTACATGCCAATACTGTGACAATGTGTTAAAAGCACTGGTATAAGAATCATTCCTCTTGCTCTCCAGGTAATTATACAGCCAATGTTCCTTATACACTAAATCTATAAATCAAATGATACCTTCTTCAGAAAGATTAGCATTGTAGTACGATTAAAATAATTCTTGCTTTTTTTTTACATACACTGTTTAATCAAACATAACTTCCTCTGGCTCTCCTTACCTGATGACGCCATCAATAAAAGGAAAAAAGCATCAGATAAGGTGCACTGCACACAGCAGTAGCCACAACCACCGATGTGACTGTGCGAACTTGGAGGAACCCAATTATGCGCACAGGACTGTGTTCAAAGGGAATGGAACGGTGCTCACCCGACACGTATATACAAAAAACTGGGACATCTGAGAGTGGTTTTGATCAGTGGTAGATGGCTGAGGCTCTAAAGCTGTGTCACGAAGCTCCTGATATGAGTTGCGCTGGCGAGCCTCTTGTCCCTCGCCAGACGGGATGTAAACTCTATGGCGCATACAAGCAAAAAGTCCCTATCACTCTGGCTATCAGCAAAGCACATTCAGAAAAGGTGGGTTTTCAAAAGAAACCCGTCACATAATAATCCTTGCAATATAAGACCATCCTACAAGAAAAAAAAAGAAAAAAAAATACATCCGGTATTTCATATTTACAAAATTAAATGGAAACATACAACTGTTATTTACACA
>NW_028236202.1:0-7500 GCF_977035675.1 Penaeus japonicus | reverse complement strand
CACATATATACATATACACATATATATATATATGTATATATATATGTATATATATTAAATATCAAACCTACAACTCTATAAATCTATAAATTATCAAATCACTATACTATGTGAGATGCATAATAGTCAGACACAAGTCAGCAAGATATGAGGAAGAACTGATGCTGTACATAAAATAGAAAAAGGAAAATAAAGCTTCAACTGAAATGTGACACAGTGTATAACAGTATACACAGTATACATAAAAAATATAAACAACTAAAGAATGAGGTAACTGAACTCTTGAGTGGAATTTATGGTTACCATTAAAAAGTTATATCTAAAGAACAAAAAATCATTTTGAAAATGCATTAAAAACGAAGTAAAATAGGGAGAGACTATGCATTACAAACATAGTAAAAAAGACAACAATAAAGAAAGAAAAAGTGAATAGGCTGGAAGTTTAAGTAGGAGGGGATCTACAGTTCAACTCAATATAAATTGTTTGCACACCATGTCTAGTCAAGGAGTTTGATTTCGAGACAAGGACTCTTCGGGGCTAAGAGGGTGGGCAGAAGCAAAACGAGAGAACGGAAAGCACTCAAGTGCGAGAGAAGGAAAGTGAGAAGAAGAAGAAGAAGAAGTAGAAGAAGAAGGAAAAGGAGAAGTAGAAGAAAGATAGAAAGGCAGAGACAGAAACACAGGCACACCAACGACAAATTACTGCAACCAAATGCAAGCAACTAACTGCCCACGTGCCATACCCACTGACCAGCTGACCCCACCCACAGCACACCCAAACCCGAAACCAAGACGGAGCAGCAGGCCAACCGAAATCCTCACCGTCGGGTAAATCCTGCTTGTTGGCAAAGACCAGGATGATAGCATCCCTCATCTCCCTGTCATTGATGATGCGATGGAGCTCTTGTCTGGCCTCGTCCATGCGGTCTCGGTCTGCGCAGTCCACCACGAAGATGAGGCCCTGCGTACCCGTGTAGTAGTGTCTCCACAGCGGCCGGATTTTGTCCTGCCCACCCACGTCCTGCGGAGAGAGGGGGAGCGGGTGAGTGGGATCACCTCTGAGGAGGAGGAGGATTGGGTTGCTATGTGGTGCTGCAACCAGCAGTAATGATCGTGGTGGTGATGATGATTATGATAATGGTGGTGGTGGTGGTGATGATGATGATGATGATGATGATGATGATGATGATGATGATGGTGGTGCTGATGATGGTGGTGGTGGTGATGATAATAATAAAAATAACATTAATAACAATAACAGCAGTTACATTACGCAGGAATTATATATTCACTTAATTACTACTTTAACATTGGCAAATAAAAAGATGATCTAATGCATTCTTGGACACTTAAAAAAAGCTCATATTTTGATATCCTGAGACGGAACGAGACGGTGGGGGGCGGGAAAGGGAAGGAGGGGGGAAGAAGATAGAAGAGAAGAAACAGTGAGAGAGAGAGAGAGAGAGAGAGAGAGAGAGAGAGAGAGAGAGAGAGAGAGAGAGAGAGAGAGAGGAGGGGGTAGGAGAATAGAGAGGGGGGGAGAGAGAGAGGAGAGAGCGAGGAGAGGGAGAGAGAGAGCGAGAGAG
This sequence comes from Penaeus japonicus, assembly GCF_977035675.1. NCBI lineage: Eukaryota > Metazoa > Arthropoda > Malacostraca > Decapoda > Penaeidae > Penaeus > Penaeus japonicus. The sequence goes on along the minus strand of NW_028236202.1, from coordinate 5,914 downwards.
AGGGGAGGAGTAAAGGGGGGAGTAAAGAGATGGGGGGGGGAGAGAGAGAGGAGGGTGAAGAGAAGAGAGAGAGAGGGAGAGGGAGAGAGAGAAGAGAGAGGTAGAGAGAGTTGGAGGGAGAGAGAGAGAGAGAGAGAGAGAGAGAGAGAGGATAGGGAGAGCGAGAGAGAGATGAGAGAGAAAGAGAGAGAGGAAAGAGAGGAGATGAGAGGTGAATTCAGAGGAGAGAGAAAGGGAGATTAGAGAGAGAGGAGGAAGGAGAGGGAAGAGAGGAGAGGGAAAGGAGGAGAGGAAAGAGAGGAAAGAGAGAGAGAGAGGAGAAAGATCAGAATGAGAAGAGAAGGGAGAGATGATGAGAGAGAGAGAGAGAGAGAGAGAGAGAGAGAGAGAGAGAGAGAGTGAAGAGAGAAATAGAGCGAGGCAGATAGCCTGAAGAAAGAAAGAAAGAAAGAAAAAAAAAACGAAAAGAGAGAGATCCCAACGAAACAGAAAGCGCCGAAACCCCGCGCCAAAAACTCACCCAAACGTTGAATTTGACATTCTTATAGGCTACCGTCTCGACGTTGAATCCGACCGTGGGTATGGTGGTGACCGAGTGGCCCAGCTTGAGTTTGTACAGGATGGTGGTCTTGCCCGCCGCGTCCAAGCCAAGCATCAGGATGCGGATCTCTTTGTTTCCAAAGATCTTGCTCAGTAGCTTGCCCATCCTGCCCGCCCCTGCAAGGGAAAATGGGACAGAGAGACGTCAGAGAGACGGCTTGCCTTCGCGAGCTTTGTTTTTCTTATGTGTAAAAAGAAAAAAAAAAAGTTTTGATTTTATATATCGTTTAGCAGGAACTTCACATCCCCCCACCCGAAACTCATATTTCATATCCATAGACAGTTAAACATGATAAAGAATTTGAAAAAAAGTAAACAACTTAAATAATGTCTAATATGGTGACCAAAAAGAGGCAGTAAAGTTGAATGTTTTCTAAAATTACCTTTTTTTTATAGTACAACTACAGGTATCTCTACTTTCTCTCCTTTATCTATGCATTTCTACTTTAATCGTCCTGTAAAAAAACATCAGATAAATAACAACAGATTAAGGTTCTGCAGGGAATAATTAATAAAGTAATGATCATAAATCAAAAACAGACATAATTCATGGTTATATAAAAAAGCAAACTGTAAAAATGTAAAATAAAAAGATAGGATTAAATAGGATTATATATGTATATCAAAAACAATAAAAATAATCCACAACATAATTCAAAGTCCCAAAAGTATACAATCCTCTACTTCCTCCTCCTCTTCCTCCTCCTCCCTCCTTCCTCCCTCCCTCCCTCCCTCCCTCCGTCCCACCTCTCCCACACTTTCTCCCCATTAAAGATTAATGGACCCAAACCTATGAGAAAAGAAAGAGGAGAGAGAGAGAGAGAGAGAGAGAGAGAGAGAGAGAGAGCGAGAGAGAGAGAGAGAGAGAGAGAGAGAGAGAGAGAGAGAGAGCGAAGATTCTATATATATATACCCTATATTTACTTATATAGAGAGAGAGAGAGAGAGAGTGAGCGAGAGAGAGAGAGGTTAGATAGAGAGGATAGAGATAGATAGATAGAGGATAGACCGGAGAGAGAGAGAGAGGGAGAGAAGTGAGGGATGAGAGAGAGAGAGGAGAGAGAAAAGGGAGAAAAGAGAGAGAAAGAGAGAGAGAGAGAAGAAAAGAAGAGAGAGAGAGGAGAGAGAAGAGAGAAAAGAGAGAGAGGAGAGAGAGAGAGTGAGAGGAGACGAAGAAGGAACGTTGCAAACCAAATGCATGGCTGAGAATCGGGATCACAATAATTCACTGGTTAAGGTGCAATTTCCTGGCGGGTTCTATTGATGACGGTGGTGGTGGGGAGGGTGGGGAGGGTACGGAGGGTGGTAGAGGTGCTGAGGGTGGTGGAGGAGGTGGTGGAGGAGGTGGTGGAGGAGGTGGAAGAGGTGGAGGTACTGGTGGTGGTAAGGGTGGTGGTTTGGTGGAGAAAGAGAAGGATGTGGAGGTGATGGTGGAGAAGGTGGTGGAGGAGATGGAGGTGGAGATGGAAATGGTGTGGTGGTGATGGTGTTAGTGGTGGCGGCGACGATGGTGATACCAATGAAAATGGTGATGATCATAAGAGAGATTATGTTGATCTTCCTAATATTGATAACAATAATATCATAACATAAGTACTGCAATAACTAAAGAAGCCAAGGAAAGACACACGCCAAAGGAGCCAAATCTCACCACCACAAATAAAATAAAAAACGAAATATCCAACTTCAAAAAGAAAACGGGACCAGAACAATTTAAGGAGCGATGATAAAGGAGAAGGAGGGGAAGACGAAGACGAAGACGAAGACGAAGACGAAGGAGGAAGAGGAGGAGAAGACGAAGAAGGAGAATGAGGAGAAGAAGGAGGAGGAGGAAAAGACGAAGAAGAAGGAGGCGGAGGAGAAGACGAAGACGAAGAGGAGAAGAAAAAGGAGAAGAAGAAGGAGAAGGAGGAGAAGAAGGAGAAGGAAGAGGAGGAGGAGGAAGAGGAGAAGGAGGAAAAGAAAACCAAGAAAAAGAAGACGAAGAAGAAGAAAAAGAAGAAGAAAAAAGAAGAAGAAGAAGAAGAAGAAGAAGAAAGAGAAGCAAGCAACGGCCCCCATGAAAGCGAGAGGGAAAAGGCCCACTCTCCTTTCTCCGGCCGTGAATTGCATCCGCACAGGAGAGCTGGCTAATTATTCATCCCTCGCTCGTCCTTTCACCCCCCCCCCACCTCAGCCTCTCTTTCATTCAATCTCTCTCTCTCTCTCTCTCTCTCTCTCTCTCCTCCAACACTCTCGTCTGTCATCCTCTCTCTTCATGTTGCATCCTCTCATCGGTCTCTGCTCTCTTCTCTCTTCACTCTCATCATCTCTTGCTCTCTCTCTCCTTCTTTCTCTTTCTCCTCCTTCTCCTTCTCTCTTCCTCGCCTCCCTCTCCCCCTCTCTCTCAACCACGTTCTTCATTCCTCTCTCTTATCCCTTCTTCCTCTCACCTTTCCCCCCTCTCCACTGAACCCCTTCCCTCCCACTCCACTACCCCCTCCCCCTCCCCCTCCCCCGCCCCAGGCCCACCCAACCCTCCCCTTCCTTCCTTCCTTTCTAGACGAGTGTCGAGACCGTTTTGTTTCGCGCGCTCCGTGAAAGGAAGAGTAAATGTTGATCCCCCCCTCCCCCCTCCCGCGACCATTCCCTCGGAGGGCGAGGAGGAGGCAACAAACACAAAGCCAACCGAGTCGAGGCAAGCCGAAGCAAGCCGAAGCAAGTCAAGGAAAGCCAAAGCAAGCCGAAGCAAAGCCAAGGCAAGCCAAGACAAGCCAAGGCAAGCCAAAGCAAAGCCAAGGCAAGCCAAGGCAAGCCAAAGCAAGTCAAGGAAAGCCAAAGCAAGTCAAGGAAAGCCAAAGCAAGCCAAGACAAGCCAAGGCAAGCCGAGGCAAGCCGAAGCAAGCCAAAGCAAGCCGAAGCAAAGCCAAGGCAAGCCAAGGCAAGCCGAGGCAAGCCAAGGGAAGGCAAGCCAAGGGAAGCCAAGGCAAGCTAAAGCAAGTTATGACAAGCTAACGAGTGGTAGCAGCACTGGCGGCGACCTGACTTGTCTAACCCTGGCGGTACAATCTTGCTTTCTATTAGAGCCCGGCGAAAGGGTGAAATTGAAGGGTAGGAAGGGGAGGGAAAGGGGAGGGAAGGAAAGGGAAGGGAAGGGAAGGGAAGGGAAGGGAGGGGAAGGGAGAGAGAGTTAACTTCCCTTCATTAAATCCTGAACAATAGCCGGATGAACAACACACAAGACAAACCACAACTTTCCCACAGATGAGCACACAAAATCAAACAAACAAACAAACACGTAAAAAAAACACACAGGGGAAGCGAGTGGGGACGGCGTGAGGTCCGACGATGACCCTGTGACGTCACAGTTTGGCTCTGTTAATTACCGGCTCGAATACAAACAGCTGATCCTCGCTGGGGATAAACGAAGCGCCAGACGGGAGGGGAGAGAGAGAGAGAGAGAGAGGATTTCGTTCAGTCAAATTGTGATCCATTGCAATACGCGGAATTGTGAATATGCGTGCATATATGTTTGTTCGTTTGTTTGTAAGTATGTATACCTTTAAATACGAGTAAGGACACGCACACTCTCACTGTCTGTCTGTAAGTCTGTCTTTCTGCCTGCCTGCCTGCCTCTCTCTCTCTCTCTCTCTCTCTCTCTCCCATCTCCTCGATCTCGTCTCTCTCGCACCTCTCTCTCTCGTCTCCTCTACCACTGCTCGTCTGTCTCTCTCTCTCTCTCTCTCTCTCTCTCTCTCTCTGTGTGTGTGTGTGTGTGCGTGTCTGCTTGTCTCTCACATATACTCACATACATCTCTCATATATACACATGCATGCGCGTGGGTGTTCTTGCATGCACACAGCAGGTTCATGAATTAAGCATACAAATGGCCGAAAAAAATCCTTCAAACCTTTCCAAAGAAAGACAGCAACTTCAAGCAACCTCGTATTTTCCTTCCTATTCCAGCTGTGCCGTTCCCACCTGCCTCCTAGCTACCTGCCTACCTGTTTGCTTGTTTGCTTGCTTGCCTGCTTGCTTGCAGATGGTAAAAAGAAACCTTGTATTGCTATCTCGGGAGAACCATTTTCCCAAATGAACGTCTCGCGTTTCGATCGGCTATACATTTTCTGAACGGGAGGGAAGTAGAGAGTGAGGGGGGAGGGAAGGGGGGAGGGGGGGAGGGAGGGAGGAAGGTGGAGGGTGAAAGGCTGAGGGGATAGGAGGTGAGGAGATAAGTAAGATGGGAGTGGTAAGGAATAGAGAGGAGAATAGGCGAGAGAGAGAGGAGAGAGCGGAAAAAGAGAGAGAGAGAGAGAAAGAGAGGGACGAGAGGGAGAGGGAGAGGGAGAGGGAGAGAGAGGGCGAGAGGGGGGGAGGGAGGGAGGGAGGGAGAGAGAGAGAGAAAGAGAGAGGGCGAGAGGGAGAGAGAGAGAGAAAGAGAGAGGGCGAGAGGGAGGGAGAGAGAGAAAGAGAGAGGGCGAGAGGGAGGGAGGGAAGGAGGGAGGGAGAGAGAGAGGGCGAGAGGGAGGGAGGGAGGGAGAGAGAGAAAGAGAGAGGGCGAGAGGGGGGGGAGAGAGAGAGAGAGAGAGAGAGAGAGAGAGAGAGAGAGAGAGAGAGAGAAGAGAGAGAGAGAGAGAAAAGAGAGAGAGAGAGGAGAGAAAAAAGAGAGAGAGAGGGGGGAGGGAGAGAGGGAAAAAGAGAGAAAAGAAAAAAGAAAAACAGGAAGAGAGAAAAAGAAGAGAGAGAAAGGAGAGAAAGAGAAAGAGAGAAAATATCCGTCATTTCCATGAACCGACTCCAAGGAAGACCTAATATGGAGCCCGCTTTGACCCAAGGGGAGTCAAAAGATCAGGGGCGATCACAGGTCGCAATCAGCTGGACCACGACGTCAGAGCGAGTGACATTAAAATTGAGTCAATTGACGCTCAAACTCCGTAAAACAATGCACACATTGCCTAATCATTCTTAATTAATAAGCACTAATTATCACGTGTCTCCTTTCTCTCGCACCTTCTATCCCCCTGTGTGTCTAGCTTTCCCCCTCAGATTCCACGTCCAGCATCAACCTGACTTTTGCATTTCCTCCTCCTTTCTCTTTTCGTTGGCATTCACTTTCAATCTCTTTCTCTCTTCCATTCTCTTTTTGGTTTTCCGTAGTAGGTCTCTCGGTCTCGGTCTCTGTCTCAGTCTCTGTCTCAGTTTGTCTGTCAGTCTGTCTGTCTGTCTGTATGTATGTCTCTGCGTGTTTGTGTCTCTGTCACTCTCCCAGTCTCTCTCGGTCTCTCTCTGTCACTCTCTCTCCTTCTCTCTATTTTGTTCCGACGCCGTGCAATC
>NW_028236201.1:0-10826 GCF_977035675.1 Penaeus japonicus | reverse complement strand
ATATATATATTATATATATATATATATATATATATATATATATATATATTTATAATTTATATATATATATATATATATATAATATATATTATTATGTATAAAATAATTATATGTATACATATATATATATATATATTATATATATATATATATATATATATATATATTTATATATATATATATATATGTATCTCTTTTCTCTCTCTCTCTCTCTCTCTCTCTCTCTCTCTCTCTTATATATATATATATATATATATATATATATATATATAATAAAATATACTATATATACATACATACATCTACTATTATCTATATATATCTATATATCTATCTATCTATCTATCTTTCTACTATCTATCTATTATATATATATATATATATATAATATATTATATATATTATATATATATATATATATATATATATATATATATATACTAAATATATTTCTATATATAATATATCTATCTATCTATATATATATAATATTATATATATATATATATATATATATATACTATATTATATATAATATATATATATATATATATATATATATATATATATATATATATATATATATATATATTATATATGTATATATATATATATATATATATATATATATATATATATAATATATATATATGTATACATATATATATATATATATATATATATATATATATATATATAATATATATATATATATATGTATACATATATATATATATATATATATTATATATATTATATATATATACATATATATATATATTATATATATATATTTTATATATATATATATATATATATATTATATATATATATATATACTTGGTTACTTGGTCGTAGTTACAGCTTGAGCCTTGTTATTAGCTCATGCCAGGGCCATCCTGGGGGACCGCCTGTTTTTTGTCAGTTGCAAGCAACTGAATTTGATGAGGGATGGAATTTGATTCAGCCCTCGTTCTTTCACTACCACATGTTGGTGGTTCATCTCGTACTGAGTGTAGCCATTTATCTAGTTTTCTTTTAAACACTTCAACACTACACTGATTTAAGTTTCTTATATCCTTCGGTATGCTATTAAACAATTTAGGTCCGTTTATTAGGAAACTTTGTTTTTGCATTTTTCTTAACAGGCATGTTTATGCACTTATCCCAGTGCGATAGCATGTTCTTCCCTGCCTGGGGGAAGGTCTTACCTGAATTCCCCCTCCTTCAACAGGTCTTGGATTTGGTGTTAAGTTTTCAATAATTTTCCACACATATATAATGAAGTATCTCTCTCTCCGCCTTTGTAGTGAGTACAGTCTTAGTTTTTTTAGTCTTTCCCAATAGTTTAGACCCATTATATTATCTAACTTCCGTGTAAAGATTCTTTGGACTTGTTCTATCAACATTATATCTTTTATAAGATTTGGGCTCCATACTTGGCACTGGTATTCTAGTCTTGTGGTCACTAATGTTTTCCATAGTGGTAAAAGGTGTTCTGGGTCTCTTGTATTAAAAGTCCTCATTACCCATCCACTCATAACTTTTCCTTTGTTGACAATCAGCTCTATATGGTGACTGAAACTCATGTCATTACTCATATAGAGTCCTAGATTTTTACTACTTTTTTCTCCTCAATCTTCACATCTTCGACAAAATATGATCTTGCCCTTGAATTTCCAATTGGACTATATCTTATGATTTTCAGAATGAGCTGGGGCATGGATTTGCCTAATTATTGGCATATAGCCAACTTAACAGATGGTATGGATTTCCGCGGATAATTTTGTTTTCATTATCGTGTATTTCGATGGTGTATCTTATTCCTAGTATTCATCGGCTAAATGATGTTAGATATCTTGAGGTGGTTCACACCTTTTTCAAAGACCCCAGCATTAGAAGGATTATCTAGGCCCATAGATAGTACCTTGTGGATCCCGCGTCTCGCATTGAGTATGCGTTCCGAGTTGATTGATATAGCGCCGATTATTCTTACTTTTTGTTAACGATTTATGTAGGAAGTTTGTAAATCTGCTTCTCCAACTTTCCCGCCGATTGCCTTGGTCAGTAATCTTTATTAGCAGATGCCGGTGATCTTCTGTTGTCAGAAGAGCTTTGGGAAAAGTCTAGATATGTTTAGTCATCTTCTCTTTGTCATTAGGGCCCTTTGTTTGTTCGAATGCTCAGTCTGTGATTATACAAGATCCTACCATGTCCTGTATCCATGTTGCACGGGGTTTATCTTGTTTTCTTTTCTAAAAATTGAACACTTATTTTTCCTTCACGACCCTTTCATAATATTTTTATTAATAGATTGTTAGGGCACTGGCTTTATTTTGTGGCCTGACCTTGTTTTCCTACTGTATAGATGGTAATATAGGTGACCCGTCTTTCGATAGGGGTAAGCTGTGTTTTACTCGCAAGTTTTCAAAGGATTTCCTCCACAAAGGTACCGAGTGGCTTTGCTATGTTGTGCTTTGCAGTCTTTTTAAATGATTGGCGTTGTATTCATCGTGCCCAGCTGCTGAGTTTTGGTGGTGAATTTCACTTTACTGCTGTCAGAGGAGAGAGCTGTTTCACGTAATATAAGTCAGTGATACATCAGCTTCATTTATATAGTACTATAAGTTTTGTCTGGTGTGGGGGTCAGGATAATGGATTTTTCCTATTATGGGGACACTATATACTTCTTCTAATTGCAATGTTGATATTTCACCATTTCCTTTAATCAGTTTTCCAATTGCACCATTATTCTCAATGGCCCAATTTTCTGTTATCCGCTTTTACCGTTTTTGCTAAAAAAATAATTTTGCCATTTTGTTTTTAGCTTCCTCAACTATTTTTTTTTCTTCACTGCTATCTGTGACTTAAAACTTTTTAAGTATCTTTCTATTGCCTGTTGCTAGGGTTTTTGAGCAGGTCTCGCTTTGTGCTGATCTTGTGTTTCGTTCAATTTTTTAAACTTATTTTTCTTGTGTTCGGAGGTAAGGCAAGGAGCCTTCAGCTCTGTAAAATATTCGGGGGTATCTTGTTTTCTGGTACAAGCAGGCTACTAACATCTTTACATGCAGTATAAACTCTCTATATTTCATTGGTTTAAAGGAGTCTTTATCTTCAACGTATTTGCTTTAAGATAGACTCTCTGTTTATGCTTCACTATTCTGTGTTTTTTCAATAATTTTCTGAATTATTTAAATTACTCAGTTGTGGAGTTTTAGATTATTTTGTGGGAGTGATTTGGTAGGATTGTAGTAAGTTTATATTATTTTGTAAATCTGCCCCAATCTTTTTAATAGTGATCTGAATAAAAAAAAAAGTATATATATATATAATATAAATATATAGGTATGAGATGTTTGGTATTATTATGATAGGTATAGGTAGGTATGGATAGGGTGATATAATGAGTAGGGGTAGGGTATAAATATTGATAGTATAGGTAGGTGATAAGGTATGTGTGAGTATACAGTTATATATAGTAGTTGAGTGTAGACAGGAGTGAGTATGAGATTATATAATATTATGAATATATATATATATATATGAAAGGAGAGTGATATATATGATATATAGTATATATTATATATATATATATATATATATGTATATATATATATATATATTAATATATATATATATATATATATTATTATTATATATATATATATATATATTTTATAATTATATTATATACGCATATATACACACATTGCATATGGATTTTATCTGCCTTTATCTCTTGGGCTATTTCTTTATCTCTCTTTATTGATCTCTATTTCTTTATATGTCCATTCCTTTCCTTTATCTATCTCTTCAATCTATCTGCCTTTATGTCCGTTCTACCCTCATCACCATTCTGCCTCCTCTGTGTCTAGTCTGTTTATCTCTCTATTCTTTCTCTCTGTGTCTGTCTGGTTATCTCTCATATCTCTCTGTGTCTGTCTGTTTATCTCTCTATCTCTCTGTGTCTGTTGGTTATCTCTCTATCTCTCTGTGTCTTGTACTGTTTATCTCTCTATCTCTACGGTTGTGTGTGTCTGGTTTATCTCTGTTAAGAGTTTTCTATCTCTCTGTTTATGTCTGTCCTGTTTATCTCTCTATCTCTCTGTTACCCCCAAATTGTCTGTCTGTTTATACTCTCTGTCTCTCTGTGTCTGTCTTCTGTTTATCTCTCTATCGCTCTGTGTCTGTCTGTTTATCTCTACTTATCGCTCTGTGTTCCTGTCTGTTTATCTCTCTATCGCTCTGTGGTTCTGTCTGTTTATCTCTCTATCGCTCTGTGTCTTGGTCTGTTTATCTCATCTATCGCTCTGTTTGTCTGTCTGTTTATCTCTCTATCTCTCTGTGTCTGTTCTCTGTTTATCTCTCTATCTCTCTGTGGTCTGTACTCTGTTTATTCTCTATCTCTCTGTTGTCTGTCTGTTTATCTCTCTATCTCTCTTCTGTTCACATTGAGGGATGTTTTGGACGCGTGACATATATCCCTGGCCAGATAAGAGCTTGATTTCTGGAGTCTGATTGTAGTTTGGCCATTTGGCTTTAGGAGAGAGTTTGTGTGTGTGTGTGTGTGTGTGTGGAGGTGTTCTGTACCTCCCAGCAATATTTGCAAATCCTTTATTTTTTGTTTGCAGTGAATACAATCCTGCAAATTGTGTTAGGTGACAAACTGTACACAATTATATATTTATCTATATCATTATTAAAATATATAATATATTTATTATATCATTATTAATTTAATATATAATTACAATTATATATTGTAACACAATTATATATATTACCTCTATTGATTTTCAAAGTTATTATAAAAAGAGTAATAAAAAAGAGTACTTACAAGGGATCCAAGCAATATTTTCAATGGCAGATTCTAGAGCTAAGAATGTATAAAAAAAAACATCCTCCCCTCCCCTCCTCTTCTTACCAAGGGATTCCAACCAGAATTATTTTCTAATGGGCAGTTATTTATTCTAGAGCTAATGAATGCAATTTGATAACTTAGGAAGAAATAAAACATGAGCAGCCAACTACTTATCTCTGAAGCAAAATTGTGTGACGGCAGAGTCCAATCACGTAAGTTCCATGGGGTCAAAGGGGAAGGAAACACCTCCGTGTCTCGGAGCAGACTGATTGATTGTTCCTACAATACAGTGTACGCACAGTATGTGCCAAATTACCATACGGATTGTTTTGTCAAGACAATCAGTGCGACCACTCGTTTAGTGGGACACACAGGTACTCCGCTGGTCTCCGAGCAGAGAGCAGGCCTACTGCTGATTGAGAGCGGTCAAACGCTTGAGGAAATCATGCAATTGCATTCACCAAGCAACGTTGCAGGAAGATGGGTTCCTCAGCTCACAGTTGCAGGAAGACGTTTTCCTCTGCTTACATATATATATATATATATATATATATATATTATATATATATATATATATATTATATATATATATATATACTATATTCCTTATATATTCCTGTATTAGATGTAGGAAGAGAAACGTTGATATTACGGTATACTATTTCAAAGATCGTAGATAATTATTATCTACATTCTTTGAACCAGTATTCCGTAATATTAACGTTTCTCTTCCTGCATCTAATACAGAAAACGCTAAGGAAGGACTGCAACTTTTTATCTCCATCTTTATATATATATATATATATATATATATATATATATATATATATATATATATATATATATATATATATATGTATATATATATATATACATACATATATATATATATATATAGTTATTTATATATATATATATATATATATATATATATACACACACACACACACACATACACACACACACACACACACACATACACACACACACACACACACACACATATATATATATATATAACTATATATATATAAACCTATATATATATACATATATATATATATATATATATTTACAATACATATACTTTCTTATTTATGTCTTTGACACTGGTTAAGTGGCAGGAACCAACAATAATAAAACGAGTGATATCTCTCTCTCTCTCTCTCTCTCTCTCTCTCTCTCTCTCTCTCTCTCTCTCTCTCTCTCTCTCTCTCTCTCTCTCTCTCTCTCTCTCTCTCTCTCTCTCTCTCTCTCTCACTTACAGCTGACAGAGGCCGGGCCGCCTCGTGCATATAGCCCGGGCGAAGCGACGTCTTCGCAAATCTCTCTGAACTGAACTGATCTCTCTCTGGGGAGGCTGCGCGCAAGTATGTCTGTTTGTCACTTTGTGTGCATGTATGTGTGTTTGCTTGTGTGTATGTGTGTTTGCTTGTGTGTATGTGTGTGTGTTTGCTTGTGTGTATGTGTGTGTGTTTGCTTTTGTGTATGTGTGTGTGTTTGCTTGTGTGTATGTGTGTGTGTTCGCTTTTGTGTATGTGTTTTTGCTTGTGTGTATGTGTGTGTTTGCTTTTGTGTATGTGTGTTTGCTTGTGTGTATGTGTGTGTTTGTGTGTATGTGTGTTAGCTTGTGTGTATATGTTTGAGTGTTTGCTTCTGTGTATGAGTGTGTTTGCTTTTGTGTATATCTGTGTGTTTGTTTGTGTATACGTGTGTGTGTGTATGTGTGTGTGTTTGCTTGTGTGTTAATATGGGTATTTGTGTTTGCTTGTGTGTATGTGTGTATTTGCTTGTGTGTTTATACGGGTATGTGTGTTTGCTTGTGTGTGTGTGTGTGTGTTTGCTTGTGTGATATATCTGTGTGTCTACCTGTGTGTATACTTGTGTGAGTGTGTGTATATCTGTGTTTGTGTGTGCAGTAAATCCTATGGTATTATCTCCAAAGGTATGGGATGTTACACTCATGCAATGGGCCAGGCTATCCACAAGATACATGCTGTCAAAATAGGGTGAAAAGCGTGAGAAAGGAAAATTCTCGTCGCTTGGACCTTTGAGCTAAAATGACTCACTTGATCATTTAACTTCAATTCAGGAATATTGAGAAGAAAGGACAATGGTCATCAATAAGAGGTGAAGGAGGAATGTAGGAGGGAAGAGGGAGGAGGAAGGGGAAGATAAGGGAGAGGGGGGTGGGATGGAGGAAGGGAAGGAGAAGAGAAAGAGGGAGGTGGAAGGGGAAGAGTAGGGGGAAGGAGGAAGGGAAGGAGAAGGGAAAGAGTGAGGAGGAAGGGGAAGATGAAGGGGAGGGAGGTGGGAGGGAGAAGGGAAAGAGGAAGATAAGAGGGAGGGGGTGAGAAGGAAGAAGGGAAAGAGGGAGGAGGAAGGGGAAGATAAGGGAGAGGGGGTGGGAAGGAGGAAGGGAAGGAGAAGAGAAAGAGGGAGGAGGAAGGGGAAGATAAGGGAGAGGGGGGGGGGGGAAGGAGGAAGGGAAGGAGAAGAGAAAGAGGGAGGAGGAAGGGGAAGATAAGGGGGAGGGGGGTGGGATGGAGAAGGGAAAGAGGGAGGAGAAAGGGGAAGATATGGGGGAGAGGGAAGGGAAAGAGGAAGATAAGGGGGAGAGGAATGGGAAGGAGGAAAGGAAGGAGAAGGGAAAGATAAGGGGGAGAGGGGTGGGAAGGAGAAGGGAAAGAAGATAAGGGGGAAGGGGAAGAGTAGGGGGAAGGAGGAAGGGAAGGAGAAGGGAAAGAAGGGAGGAGGAAGGGGAATATAAGGGGGTGGGGGTGGGAAGGAGGAAGGGAAGGAGAAGGGATAGAAGAAGATAAGGGGGAAGGGGATGGGAAGGAGGAAGGGGGGAAGGGAAAGAGGGAGGAAGAAGGGGAAGATAAGAGGGATGGGGAGGGGAGGGAGGAAGGGAAGGAGACGGGAAAGAGGAAGATAAGAGGGATGGGGAAGGAGAAGGGAAGGAGACGGGAAAGAGGAAGATAAGGGGGGGGGAGTAGGAGAAGAAGGAGAAGGGAAAAAGGGAGGGGGTGGGAAAGAGAAGGGAAAGAGGAAGATAAGGGGGAGGGGGATGGGAAGGGGGAGGGGGAGGGGAAGGAGGAAGGGGATGAGAATAGAAAGCAAAGGAAGAGGCAGATAAGGTAGAAGTAAACCATCAGCTGGCACTAGTTATAACCAGCTTGCGGGCCCCAGTTATAACCCACCACTGAGAGCAGTTGTTATAACCACTCGATGCCCTGGTTGTGATCCGGTGGATAAGAGACAGACGTTCACGTGCCATGGTCTTTATTGTGGACTGTTAATACACCCGAGCTGTTCGCTCTAGTCTGTCTGTCTGACCTCTCTGTCCTGATCTGTCTCTCTGTGATCCTTACATGTCCTTAAGTACCATTTAGTCACTTTCTACGCCTCGGGCCTTCCGTTAACAAAAACAGCTGCCTTTAAAGACTAGTGTTCCGAGGCGGAAACGAACACAGGAGACAGGAAGCGTCAGGTCAAAACACACTGCCATCGATATTGCATTGAATTAAGTAGACATACATGATCAATGTCTTGGGTCAATTAATATCAGTATCAGTGCCTTACAGATGGGAAGGAGGAGGAGGAGGAGGAAGATAAGAGGGAGGGGGTGGAGAAGAGAAAGAGGAGGTGGAGAAGGGAAAAACTAAGAGGAAGAAGATAAGGACGAAGGGGAGGAGTGAATACGGATGAAGAGGAAGGGGAGAAGGGAAAAAGTAGGAGAAAGAGGAAAATAAGGGGGGAGGAGGAAGTGGAGAAGGGAAAATGTAGGAGGAAGGGGAGAAGGGAAAGAGGAGGAAGAGGAAGTAGTTATATGCTGTGTGTAAATATAGAGGTATAGAGAAATATAGTTCGAAAGAAGTGATAGGAATAGTGAGGAATAAGAAGAGAGTCAGATAAAACAGATAGAGAGATAGAGAGATAGGAAGAAAGAGGGATAAGATAGAGAGATATGAAGATAGGTGTAGAGGAAGAAAGATAAATAGGAAAGTAGAGATATAGACAAGAGAAATAGAAAGACAGTTAGAAAGACAGAAAGATAGGGAGACAGATAGACAAGTAGATGTCTTAATACAACAGACAAGTAACTGAAGTAAAGATATAAATGCATTCCTTTTTTTTTTATCTAAATTAATTTGATTTAATTTAATCATAATTGTTTAATGTTGCAAATGACTTATCAATTGATGATCCACTCTAAACAGTGGATTAAACTTAATGAATTAAAATTATCTAAAAAATAATAATAATAAATAAAGGTTGTCAGAAAAGTAGGAATACAGAAGTGGCAAATAGGAAAAAGCCAAGAAAACAGAACATATTCACCCAATTTTATTGATATGAAAAACAAGATATCGAGAGTCTTGAAACACGCAAGAGAGATTTCCTTTCCTTTCATTCAGAACTGATTCCGTTACGGAACCTATTACGCCACAGGACAAAATAGGTTCAGAAAAAATCAAACACATGTTCATGGGCAGTCTACACGTTCCCGGTCTCCCCAAAGAGGCTGTGAGGCAAAATAGGTATAGGTATTATCTATTGAGTATTAAGTGCAAATGATTCAATATCATCTAATAAGTATATGCGAGTACTCAGTGCAAAGGGGGTTCTCAGGTACATGGCCTTGGACTCTCACTTGTAGAGGAAATACTTGAACATTAACACGAAGCTCAAATGAGCAAATCTCTTTGTCCCGTTGGGAATGAAATGAGTAATAAACATGTAATAAACATAAAGCTTATTCTTTGGGTAAAGGAACAAGAGGTCTTTCTGCTTTAGAAGAGTACCATAGGTAAGGTAAGGCGATGGCATGCATTGCTAGTATCATTCAAGAAAAGGTTATACTAATACTTATAGATATGCTCATATATGATCATGTATCTATAGGGATATGAAGGGATAGACAGGAAACATATGAAAATATACATTTGCTTATGTTTTATCTTCTTGAGGGAAAACAAAACAGATAAAGTTGAAAGAAAACTACACTATTTCCTTCTCCATTGTCTCTTCCTCTCCAAAAGACAAACACAATTTCTGCCGAAGAGTCTTTAGAGCTCACTGGTCGCTCCCTTCAGAGGGAGAGCTTACACGGCAAAGCTCACGCCCCTAGGCCGCACCTGAAGAATGGTCCTTGGCGGCTGCTAGTTTAAGATTGTCCCTGCCTGCTGCTTGGGGAGGCTCGTCGCTGCGCACTGGTCCCCGACCCCTGCTCCTCCTCGCAAGAAGACTGAGTGGCAGAGACGCCTCTGAGGTCGAGGGCTGGCCAGCGCTCGCCGCCTCCAGCTCCTGAGACCTGTTTCATATATAATTACATTGATATGTATATACATATGTATATACATATGTATATTACATAAATATAAATAAAATAGAATAAAATGAAAGCACGTATAAACCCACAGTCGCAAGATTATCGCATATGCATGCCACACGCATGTTATGGCATACACGCTACACGCATACACGCACACAGGACATACATATTATATATATATATAAAATAGTATATACTTATTTAATATATATTATATATATATATAGATATATTATATATATATTGTGTGAGTGTGTGTTGTCGTGTGTGTGTGTGTGTGTGTGTGTATGTATGTATGTGTGTATGTATATTGGTATATATATGTATGTATATTACATATACATACATACTTACATCAATTTCTAATTATATAGAATATAGTTATTATATATATATATATATATATTTATATATATATAGATTTATACACACTTTACTATTCATCAAGATATAAATATATGAGACATTATATATATATATATAGTTTGTATATATATATATATATATCTGAGATTTTTTATATATATCAGCTGAGGAGAGGAGAGAGAGAGAGAGATGCGAGAGAGAGTAGAGAGAGAGGTGAGAGGAGAGAGAGACGAAAGATATCGAGAGAAAAGATGAGAGAAA
>NW_028236200.1:0-7326 GCF_977035675.1 Penaeus japonicus | reverse complement strand
AAGGGGTGTAAAAAATTTTCCCCCAAATGTCCTTTATTTGAACGTGAAAATTTATTTTTAAACCCAGATTTTTTAATTGTTAATTCGGATAATGAACAATTATATATTTTAAATTCAAAATACATTAAAAAAGTTTTTTTTTCTTCTTTTAAACAAATTATTGGGAAATAAAAAAAATTTGAATCTTCAGATCATGATCCCAAACAAAATAGAATATTTTTCATCCCCCCTCCTACAGTATTCAACGTAATATTTCCAATCCCTAAAATGTTTCCCCAAATACTGGGGGACCCCTTTAACTATTTTATTTAAACCCAACCCGGGAAAAGGGCCAAATTTCAAACATACAGAGGGGAAATATCCAGAAAACCTTTCTGTCCTTATTTCCAGTGTAAACGGGACTAAAAAAAAATGAAAAAACCCACATTAACTATTTTTTTAATATAAAATAATCCACCATGAGTAAAAATATTTTAAAAAATTTTTGTAGCTAAAACCATAAAAAACACGATAAGCACCAACAATAAAACTTGGAAGAAATACGTACACTATATATATATTTTATATATTATATATATATTGTGTGTGCGTGTGTGTGTGTGTGTGTGTGTGTTTTGTTGTGTGTGTGTTTTGTGTGTGTGTGTGGTGTGTTTTGTGTTTGTCGGGTGTGGTGTGTGTGGTTTTTCTGTTGTGTAGGTGTATTTTGTTGTGTAAGTGTGGTGTGTACAGTCATGTTTTTTATATATTATATATAAAATATATATATTTTATATATATATTTATATATTTTTTTAAAAAAAGAGAGAGAGAGAGAGAGAAAAGGAGAGGGGGGAGAGAGGGGGGGAGCAGAGAGAGGGGAAAAAAAGGAGGAGAGAGGGGGGTGTAGGGTGTAGTGTGTGTCTGTGTGTGGGAGAGGGTGTCTTTAAAATGGACATGGGAGGGAAGGGAATGAATGGTTATATGAGTGACTGGAAAGAGAGTTACGTCAGCAGGCAAGAGGAAGGCGGAAGGTGGATCAACAAAGGATATCTCGTATTGGACAGGACGTTGGAGCCATGGATTTCCCTAAGCGACGCTTGGAGAGGAGGAGGGGAGTTCATGCAAGCTTGCAGAAGACTTATTGAAAGTAACACATGCAGTATAGATTTGTAATAAATCTTTACAACATAATACGAGGCAAAAGCTTATAAGTGTGCCTGCGAGAAAATACATGTTTATCGCTTAGCGTCCGCAATATCAACCCAGTAAATATTAAAGACGGGTTCAGCCTCGGTCACATCCTCCTGCAGAAAGTACACAAACGTCACCCCCCCCCCCTCGGCCACGTTTGGCAGTAGGCGGTTTCGCTGCAAATATCGTTTGCTGGTTCTTGGAATCGAATGCGGGAGGGATATCAGAAGGTAGCGTATTCTTAGTGTTTGGCATTATTGCAATGATAAGTAGAATTTTACGTATAGGATATAGGATGCAAAGGTTTCTACTGATAAATTAATGTTCATCTTAAATAGATTATAAGTACGAATTTTATCAAACACCATTTTGTTGTTGTTTTTCAATATGCAATGATCAGTTCGTTCTTAGATTTAATATATATTATATATATTTATAAATCTATATATATATAATATATATATATTATATATATATATATATATAGGTGGTGTGTGAGTGTGTGTGTGTGTTGTGTGTGTGTTATATATATATATATATATAATTATATATTTTTATATATAATATTATATATATATATATATATATATTCCTTTTCTATCTGAAATTTAATAGGACAGAATCTCGATTTCCTTTTGATTAATATTTGTTTCTTCATGCCTTACTGTGGGAAAACATTGGGAACCTCTGTAATTTTTTAAAGTTACTATAATGTTTATGCTATAAAATCAACCATTGTGTTGTTTTTCGTTAGTAGATTATCTAAAAACTGGAAACTACGAAAATGAAAAAATGTTTACGAAATGAAAATAAAGATAATAGAAAGTTATTTACTAGTCAGTATTGCTATTATTCAAATATGGATAATGCTACGCTCATAATAGATATTGCCACTTTATTCAATGTTCGTCTGTAATATAGTATTAGTTCAACATTATACTATGTTACACATCTCTCTCCAAGAATTGTGTGTGTGTGTGTCTGTGTGTGTGTTGTGTGTGTGTGTGTGCATATACAACATCCATAATATATATATATATATATATATATATATATATATAGATATATATATATATATATATATATATGTTTATATTTATAATATATATATATATATATATATATATGATGTAGTATGTATATGCACACACACACACCACACACACACACACACACACACACACACACACACAGATTTATCCATCTACCTATTTCTCTACTCTTTATGTATAAATACATTATATATATTATATATATTATAGATTTTTATATATATATATATATATATATATACTACATATATATATATATCTATATATATATATATATACATATATGTATATATATATATTTATATATATATATATATATATATATATATATATATTTATGTATATATATATTATAGATATATAAATATATATATATATATTATATATATATATACTATATATATACATAATAAGAGAGAGCAGAAATAGGTAGAGGATACATCTGTTTTCTGAGTAAACGAAAGAGAGAGGCAATGGAAGAGAGAGTAGAGCGAATGAGTGAAAGTTAACTGCAAGAGGCAAGAGGAAGGGACCGGGGTTCGACCAAAGGATTATCCCGCATTGTGAAAAGGAGTGGAGCTAAGGATCTCTTAAGGGAAGCAAGGAGAGAAGTTTCATTCAAGATGTGGGAAAATAACCTAAAGAAAATAATAGCATATGCAGTCACTTACGTAAATAACTAGCATCAAGAGGAAAAGTACATAGGACAAATTTCAATTAAGAAGATTTTGTGGAATGAGATAAGGCTTTCTTATTGCCATAAAAGAATAATGATAATAAATTTAGATGTTTAGAAAGATGTCCGCCTTATCGATTCGTGGCCACACTGTTAATCAGATAACACATTAAGACAGTTAAACCTCGGACGATCCTACTGATAGAAGCTAAACAAACTCCTTTCGCGTTTTGCATTTGGTGGGTCGCGGGAATATCTCGTTGAAGATTTAGCAAATAGGAAGTATGGAGAGAGGTAGGACGTAAATGATAGAGGAGAAGAGTGAAGTAATGCTAATCATCGTTATTTGGTAGTAATCGAGATAATCAGCAGAAAAAAAACAACTATAATACAGCAAGAGAGAGCAAAAAAAGAGAGAGGAGAGAGAGAGAGAGAGAGGAAAATAGCGACAGAGATATTAACTGAGGTGAGATAAAGTAAGAGCAACCAAGAGTAGGAAACTAGTTTTCACTAGCATTAGGTGTCAGAAATCGGAACTCCTGTCGTGACTTTGTTTCTTCGTCCCCATCTATGTATATAGTGACAGCACTTCAACTGAGCATCCTAGGCGTGGGCGGGAACTGCTTTCCACCTGAGGAGAAGAGATTGAGAGGAGAGAGAGAGAGGGAGGAGGAGGGAGAGAGAAGAGGAGAAAGAGAAGAGAAAGAAAGAAAGAGAGGGAGAGAGAGAGAGAGAGAGAGCATCAAACAGAAGCTTTATGAGACAGGTTTGAAAGTGGTATAGGTAAATTCATAAAAAAAAAAAAAAATATAAAAGATACTCATTAAAATGTATGTATGTATTTTGTTTAAATATTTCCTTAAGGACTAATAAGAAACTCTCAGTCTTACGTATTATACTTTTGTTTTCGGTGAAGGAATACGATGAAAAAAAAAACCGAAATTTAATGGAGGATCTAGGAAGATGTCCGCCTAATCGTTCGTGGCAGAAATCACTAATTGGGAAGTGAAAGGACAATCAAGCTCTGGATGAAATCCTCTAGCAGAAGAAGCAAACGTCGATTCAGGGGCTATTAGGAAACGCAGAAACTAAAAGAAAAGTAATAGCATAGAGAGGGAAAGCAGACGCGTTACTGTTCTTTGGATGTAATAGAGATATTAAGAGAAAATAACCATAAGAGTAAATCAACAAGAGTGGAAGCATTTGGCCATTCTCTTAGAGCCTAGTGTTCAGAAACTCAGTATTCCATGTCATGAACAATGCTATATAATATATTTTTCTATCCCATTGTTTGTAATCTGCCTTAAATAAATTGTTCCATCAATCGCCCTTTCCCTCTCTGGGCTTGGATGGACTTACATGAAGCTTGTATGAAGGAGAAGAGGAAAAAAGTACGAGAGAGCCTGGACTGTCTAACTGATTGACTGATTGACTCATTGATTTACCTCAATCACTGATTTTACTCATTCACTCAATGTGCCAGAAGTGTGAGAGAGAGGGGGAGAGAGAGAGAGAGAGTGACAGAGAGAGAGAGGAGAGGAGGGAGAGAGAGGAGAGATAGAGAGAGAGAGAGAGAGAGGAGAGAGAGCGCATAGGACTAAGAAGCGAATGTAAATCAAACAAAAAATAGTCATTAGGTTTTGTTACAAAGTTGTTCCTCCATACGGCTTTCAAACAGGAAAGATAAAGCATCTAGGACACATCGTCTGATCACCTTTAAAGAAAGTAATAAATTCTTAATTTGCTTCTATGTCGAACATATTTCAGTGCGTCTGTTTACTCTCTGCTTAAACTCCTTGACAGGACGCCTTGCCAAAGAAATTTATGAAATTGTTAATCATGAAAGTATATTACAAAATAATTGATAACAATACACTGAAGTGCCCACATTGTGCCAATGATAGGGAATATTATACATTATCAGTGTATATTTTATACGAGACGATTTTAATCACAATTTTTCTCTATGTCCACGGCCCGTAAAGCTAGAATTTGTCTATAATATTCTGCATATTAATTCTTCCCGAATTCCCAGCGGGAATCATGCTCTACGTATTATAAAGATTTGAAAATGCTTTAATATGAAAGAATACGAGTTTAAAAACAATATGTATCTTTAATTATTAGGATATATATACAAAGAGCATCAATAGTAGCGTCATTATATAACTTAATTTGAATATGCCATAATAAGAAATTTACTTTATGGATGATTCATTGCATTTCAATATTGTGTTATCATTATCTTCGTAATAATAACAGTAATTTTATAGTATGGGCTGCCAGGTAATGATAAGGATTACATTTTGATAATAGATTTACTATCACTTAAATATTAGTTGCTCTTAAACATCTCTCTAAGAATGAGACACCCTTAGGGAGTGACAGCAGATATTTCACGTCTTATATTATGGTCTGTTATTCCATGGATTATTATTAGGGTTGAGTTTTTCTTAGCAAAAAGGATAGAATATATACATATATGTGTGTGTGTGTGTGTGTGTATCTTTCACAAGCAACCTCCTACAGTATTCACTGAAATACTTTAATTCCCGTAGAAATGAATTTCCCAACATACTGTGAGACAAACATTAACACTTTTAGTTAATAACCTGAGTAGGAAATCACAACATCACACAGCATGGAAATATCCGGAAACTTCTTTCTGTCCTTATTTCCCAAAGTTTTAACAAATGGGACTGTAACCCAATTTTTGGAACACATTAACTTATTTCCGTAAATATCACAAACAATGCTACGACTGAGTCAAATCATCTACCAAACATGTAGCTGAACCCCATGAATCACGATACGCACCACAAGGAATCACAAAACTTTAGAAGAATTAACGTACAATAATATTTATATAAATATATAGATTATAGATATATATATATATATAAATGAATTATGTGTGTGTGTGTGTGTGTGTGTGTGTGTGTGTATGTGTGTGTAGGTGTGTGTGTGTGTGTGTGTGTATCTATGTATATGAGTGTGTGTGGTGTACAATAGCTCATATATCGTGCAAATATATTTATATATGTATCTATCTACATATATATATATATATATCGAGATATTTATATATATTATATATAATATATTATGTGTTTGTGTTGTGTATGTGTATGTGTCTGAGTATGTGGTATGTGTATGTGTATGTGTATGTGTATGTGTATGTGTATGTGTATGTGTATGTGTAATGCTTAGTATATGTACATGGTATGGTATGTGTTATGTAATATGTACATGTGTAATGTGTATCGTGATGTGTGTGTGTATAAGTATACATGTGTGTTTATCTATTTTAGAGAGAGAGAGAGAGAGAAAGAGAGAGGGAGAGAGGTTGGTGGTGTGGGGGTCTGTGTTGTGGGAGAGAGTGTCTTTTAGAATGGACAAGGGAGGGAAGATGGAATGAATGAAATATGAGTGACTGAAAGAGAGTTACGTCAGCAGGCAAGAGGAAGGAGGAAGGAGGATCAACAAATGGTTTCCGTTATTTGGAAAGGACGTTGAGCCAAGGGATTTCCTAGGACGCATGGAGAGGAGGAGCTTCATGCAAGCTTGCAAAGATGAATTATTGAAAAGTAACATTTGCAGTAGATTTGTAAATAAATCTTCCAAACATAATTGAGGCAAAGATCATAAGTGTGCAGCGAGAAAGCATGTCTTAATCGTTATTCTTATCGTTTGTGTCTGCAATATCAACCCAGAAAATATAAGACGGTTCAGCCTCGGACACATCCTCTGCAGAAAGTAAACAAACGTCCGGCACGGTTTGCAGTAGGCGGTCGCTCGTAAATCTGTTGCTGGTTCTTGGAATACGAATGCGTTGTGGAAGGATATTCAGCAAGGAGCGTCTTATTACTTGGGTTGCATTATTGCAATAAAAGTAGAATAATACGTATATAATATAGGAATGCGGAAAGGTTTACTGATAGATTAATGTTCAATCTAAATATATTCATTAAGGACGAATGTTATCAACACTACTTTTTATCAATATTTAGTGACAGTTCGTTCTTAGATTTTTGTTTTTTTTTTTTTTTTTTTCATTTTTATTGGAATTATATAGGACAGAATCTCGACTTTCTATTTGGCAATATTTATTATTCCTGCTTATATGTGGGAAACTTCGGAATCCTGAGTGATGTTTAAGTTATTCTATATGTTTTATGCATGAAATTAAACTATTGTTTCTTGTTTTTATTTGTTTGGATATAAAAAAACTGAAATAAGAAGAGAGTGATTATATTACTTGTTACGAAATGAAAATGAAGATAATAGCAAAGATATTGACTATTCAGTATTTGCTTTATGGTCATAAACAATGTAATAATGCTCTACTCATAATAGATATTGCACTATATTTCAAAATTAGATATGTAATATAGTTGTCAGTTGATATTTACTCTGTTACAAATCTCT
>NW_028236199.1:10000-17500 GCF_977035675.1 Penaeus japonicus | reverse complement strand
CTGGATTAAAAGGTGTTTAAAAAAACTTCATTCTTGAGCTTAAATGTGCAGGTCCTCTTGAGATTTACTTCTTCTTTCTTCTTTTAGGTTCTCCTCTTCATGGTTGCCTCCTTACTTGATCATCGGTCTCCTGTACCTGATGCCGTGAATATGGCCTCAACTTCTTCAATGCTATTGATTCTGCTGAGGCTTTTGGGCCACCAGGCATGTGTGCCTTCTGGACGAACGTTGAGGCGATTGTAGAGCTCCTCATCCTCATCTTGGATTCTTGTCCATCTTCTTCTTGCTTGATGGTGGAGTCTCTTGTTGATCGCCTCGATCCTTAGTCTTTCATGGATCTCTCGTGCAGTGACTACTTCAGGAAAGCGAATATTCAGAATCCATTTGCCTGCCTGGTTCTGAATAGTCTGTAGCTTCATCATCTGCCTTCTGGAAATGGTGTGAGTAGG
The DNA here is from genome assembly GCF_977035675.1 of Penaeus japonicus. Lineage (NCBI taxonomy): Eukaryota > Metazoa > Arthropoda > Malacostraca > Decapoda > Penaeidae > Penaeus > Penaeus japonicus. The sequence continues at coordinate 17,051 of NW_028236199.1, read as the reverse complement.
CACTGGCGGGTATTCCATGATGGGCCGCACTAGGGCTTTATAAATGTAGAGCTTGGTTTCAGTACTCAGTGTCTGGAACCTTCTGATCTTGTTCAGCTGATGTTTAGCTTTGGTTGCTCTATCATTTATGTGAGGGACAATTCCTCTTCTGCTAATTGTTAGCCCTAGTATCTTTCCTTTGTCACAGTAGTCCACTGCTTCCTCGTCCACTATCAGATCTGCTGTCTTGAACTTGGCCACAGGAATGACTTGGAATTTTCTCATGTTGGTTGAGATCTTCCACTGTCTTTCGTATCGATTGATGGTCTCTATGGCTCTGGCAGTTCTCAGTGCCATCATCTCGATCGATCTCCCTTCGTACTTGATTATCTGAGTGATGTCGTCGGCATACATATAGTGGTTTCTGCCATGTGATGGTTCAGGCAGGTCTGCTGTATAGATTGTGAACAGTGTCGGTGAGAGGCAGCTTCCCTGTGGAACTCCACTCATGAGGGGAATTGCTTCGCCGACTGTGTTGCCGACGACTATTCTTGCGCTTCGACTTTCAACAAAGTCACACAATAGCTTCGTCAAGGACGTCGGGAGGTTCAGCCTGATGATCTTAAGTTTCAGGCCTGTGTGCCAAACTTTGTCGAAGGCTTTGGCCACATCTCTCAGAACCACATTGACTTGGTTCCTTTCGCTCATGGCATTGGCGATTTCTTCATATATGATTGCAATGGCTGTTGATGTTCCTCTGCCTGGTCTGAAGCCATGTTGCCTGGGATTTTGCAGATCGTTAATCTCCAGGTGATTTCGCAATCTTATGTTCAATATCTTTTCAAAGACTTTGCCTGGGACTTCCAGCAGAGATATTGGTCTGTAATTCTCCACTTTTCTTGGATTTTTCCCGGATTTTGGAATCATCCTGACTCTTGCTTCCTTGAAGTGGTCAGGGAAGTAGCCAGCAGTGAGAGAGGCATTATATATGTTTGCCAGTCTCAGCAACATCTTGTTTGGAAGATTCTGCAGGATTGTTTTGTTGATCTTGCATTTGCCTGGAGCAGTTCTATTCTTGAAACTCTGAATAGTTCTTTTGACATCTGTGGGGTTGATCTTGGTCATTAGTGGATCTGTGGGATCCAGTCTAGTGAAGTCAGAAGCAGCTTCTGGATATAGGAGGTGGATGTGCCTTCCTATTTCCTCTATGATGGTCTCCTCGAAATCACTGTCAAACTTTTCTTCTTCTTCTTCAGTAATTCGGAAACAATTTCTCCAGGAATTTCTGAACAGGATTTCTTGTTCTTCTTCTTCATGAATCTTCTCATCCTGTTCGTTGAGGAGGTAGCTACTTCTGCTTTTTTAGAGAAATATCATTTTGTTTGTTGCTTTCATTGTCTACTATCTCCTTGTAGCAGACGGCGATCACACCCCGACACATCACCACATTGGTCAATTGGAGAGCACCGCCAGCCAATAAGAGCGCAGGTCAAACGGTCGAGTGGGTAAACACGATGCTCGAGGTTAAAAGATGAGGAGGTCACCAAAAATAACCAGTGGACTCCTGACCTCACGCCGCGACGCCGCCACGCGAAACAACCACGACAACCTGCCGTACCGACATATATCCAGTGCTTAACAATAAACTAGAAAAACATGATAGACTTTCAGTTACGAACCGACATCCTTACGAACCGACATCCTTGAGGCGACGATGAACTTCCTGTCGGACTGGCTGCCTTTGGCCCCCCTCAGGGACGAGTCCTGTGGATCTGACATAAAATAAATAAAAAAATATAACAAATAATAAATAAATAATAAATAGATAACATAAATAAATAAATATAACATAAATAATAAATAAATAAATAACATAAACAAATAAATATCATAAATAAATAAATAACATAAATAAATAAATATAACATAACATAAATAAATAAATAAATAGATAAATAAATAACATAAATAAATAAATTAGTCGAGATGTTTGAGGAATTTAATTACTGAATAGCAAACACATGTTATGTGGTAGGGCATATTTAGTGATTGTATGTTTAGCTATAAGTGAAGGGAAGAGAAGTCTCGTGTCTGGTATCAGAATTTTTCTATTATACAAATCATCAATTCATGTTCAAGTTCATGTATTATGGTGTTCTATAATAAGTTGCATATGAGGTTTTAAAGAATTGTTAAGCTTTGATTTTATATTTTTTCTTAAAGGTGCAATGTAAAAAATGTTGCTTGCCTCATGTCTCTCACCAGCTCCCTACCAATTTACAGCTTTATGCATTCTCTGGTCAAGAGGTTCTTCACAAATCTCTAGTAGAGGCAACATTCTGATATCAAGTTTTAAGCATTATCACCAAGGGAAAAACATAACCTATTTGGATAACTATTTATTAACAATGGCAATGAATGCGCTACTTAAGCCAAAAGTCACTTCCTTTCTGAGTGAATCCATTGGTATCTACATGGCTTGTAAAAGGTTTGTCTTGCATGTACTCTCATATGAGTAATTAGATTTTGTTTCCATGAAAAAGCCTTATCGCAAACTTCACAGCTATATGGCTTCTCCTTTGTATGTACTCTCATGTGACTAACTAGATCTTGTTTCCGTGAAAAAGTCTTTTTGCAAACTTCACAGCTATACGGCTTCTCCTTTGTATGTATTCTCATGTGCGTTACCAGATTTCGTTTCAATGAAAAAGCCTTTTCGCAAACTTCACAGCTATATGGCTTCTCCTTTGTATGTATTCTAATGTGAGTTACTAGACTATGTTTATGGGAGAAAGCCTTTTCACAAACTTCACAGCTATACGGCTTCTCCTTTGTATGTATTCTCATGTGCGTTACTAGATTTCGTTTCAATGAAAAAGCCTTTTCGCAAACTTCACAGCTATATGGCTTTTCCTTTGTATGTATTCTAATGTGATTTACTAGACTATGTTTATGGGAGAAAGCCTTTTCACAAACTTCACAGCTATACGGCTTCTCCTTTGTATGTATTCTCATGTGCGTTACCAGATTTCGTTTCAATGAAAAAGCCTTTTCAGAAACTTCACAGCTATATAGCTTTTCATTTGTATGTATTCTAATGTGAGTTACTAGAGTATGTTCATGGGAGAAAGCCTTTTCACAAACTTCTCAGCTATACGGCTTTTCCTTTGTATGTATTCTCATGTGCGTTACTAGATTTCATTTCAATGAAAAAGCCTTTTCGCAAACTTCACAGCTATATGGCTTCTCCTTTGTATGTATTCTAATGTGATTCACTAGACTATGTTTATGGGAGAAAGCCTTTTCACAAACTTCACAGCTATACGGCTTCTCCTTTGTATGTATTCTCATGTGCGTTACCAGATTTCGTTTCAATGAAAAAGCCTTTTCAGAAACTTCACAGCTATATGGCTTTTCCTTTGTATGTATTCTAATGTGAGTTACTAGACTATGTTTATGGGAGAAAGCCTTTTCACAAACTTCACAGCTATACGGCTTCTCCTTTGTATGTATTCTCATGTGCGTTACCAGATTTCGTTTCAATGAAAAAGCCTTTTCGCAAACTTCACAGCTATATGGCTTCTCCTTTGTATGTATTCGTTTCAATGAAAAAGCCTTTTCACAAACTTCACAGCTATACGGCTTCTCCTTTGTATGTATTCTCATGTGCGTTACCAGATTTCGTTTCAATGAAAAAGCCTTTTCGCAAACTTCACAGCTATATGGCTTCTCCTTTGTATGTATTCTAATGTGAGTTACTAGACTATGTTTATGGGAGAAAGCCTTTTCACAAACTTCACAGCTATACGGCTTCTCCTTTGTATGTATTCTCATGTGCGTTACTAGATTTCGTTTCAATGAAAAAGCCTTTTCGCAAACTTCACAGCTATATGGCTTCTCCTTTGTATGTATTCTAATGTGATTTACTAGACTATGTTTATGGGAGAAAGCCTTTTCACAAACTTCACAGCTATACGGCTTCTCCTTTGTATGTATTCTCATGTTCGTTACCAGATTTCGTTTCAATGAAAAAGCCTTTTCAGAAACTTCACAGCTATATGGCTTTTCCTTTGTATGTATTCTAATGTGAGTTACTAGAGTATGTTTATGGGAGAAAGCCTTTTCACAAACTTCACAGCTATACGGCTTCTCCTTTGTATGTATTCTCATGTGCGTTACCAGATTTTGTTTCAATGAAAAAGCCTTTTCGCAAACTTCACAGCTATATGTACTCCAGTGTGACTAACTAGATCTTGCTTCCGTGAAAAAGTCTTTTTGCAAACTTCACAGCTATATGGTTTCTCCTTTGTATGTATTCTCATGTGCGTTACTAGATTTAGTTTCAATGAAAAAGCCTTTTCGCAAACTTCACAGCTATATGGCTTCTCCTTTGTATGTATTCTAATGTGAGTTATTAGAGTATGTTTATGGGAGAAAGCCTTTTCACAAACTTCACAGCTATACGGCTTCTCCTTTGTATGTATTCTCATGTGCGTTACCAGATTTCGTTTCAATGAAAAAGCCTTTTCACAAACTTCACAGCTATATGGCTTTTCCTTTGTATGTATTCTAATGTGAGTTACTAGTTATGTATGGGAGAAAGCCTTTTCACAAACTTCACAGCTATACGGCTTCTCCTTTGTATGTATTCTCATGTGCGTTACCAGATTTCGTTTCAATGAAAAAGCCTTTTCGCAAACTTCACAGCTATATGGCTTCTCCTTTGTATGTATTCGTTTCAATGAAAAAGCCTTTTCACAAACTTCACAGCTATACGGCTTCTCCTTTGTATGTATTCTCATGTGCGTTACCAGATTTCGTTTCAATGAAAAAGCCTTTTCGCAAACTTCACAGCTATATGGCTTCTCCTTTGTATGTATTCTCATGTGTGCTACTAGACTCCGTTTCTGAGAGAAAGCCTTTTCGCAAACTTTACAGCTATATGGCTTCTCCTTTGTATGTATTCTCATGTGCGCTACTAGATTCCGTTTCAGAGAGAAAGCCTTTTTGCAAACTTCACAGCTATATGGCTTCTCCTTTGTATGTATTCTATGATTTTACTAGGTTTATGTGGGGGAGAAAGCCTTTTCACAAACTTCACAGCTATACGGCTTCTCCTTTGTATGTATTCTCATGTGCGTTACCAGATTTCGTTTCAATGAAAAAGCCTTTTCGCAAACTTCACAGCTATATGGCTTTTCCTTTGTATGTATTCTAATGTGAGTTACTAGAGTATGTTTATGGGAGAAAGCCTTTTCACAAACTTCACAGCTATACGGCTTCTCCTTTGTATGTATTCTCATGTGCGTTACCAGATTTTGTTTCACTGAATAAGCCTTTTCGCAAACTTCACTTTGGTATTCTCATGTTTCAATGAAAAAGCCTTTTCGCAAACTTCACAGCTATATGGCTTCTCCTTTGTATGTATTCTAATGTGAGTTACTAGAGTATGTTTATGGGAGAAAGCCTTTTCACAAACTTCACAGCTATACGGCTTCTCCTTTGTATGTATTCTCATGTGCGTTACCAGATTTCGTTTCAATGAAAAAGCCTTTTCACAAACTTCACAGCTATATGGCTTCTCCTTTGTATGTATTCTCATGTGCGTTACTAGAGTTTGTTTATGTGGATAAGCCTTTTCACAATCTGCACAGCTATATGGCTTCTCCTTTGTATGTATTCTCATGTGCGTTATCGTTTCAATGAAAAAGCCTTTTCGCAAACTTCACAGCTATATGGCTTCTCCTTTGTATGTATTTCAAGTTATTAGATTATGTTTAATGAGAAAAGCTTTTTCACAAACTTCACAGCTATACGCTATCGGCTTCTCCTTTGTATGTATTCTCATGTTCGTTACCAGATTTCGTTTCAATGAAAAAGCCTTTTCAGAAACTTCACAGCTATATGGCTTTTCCTTTGTATGTATTCTAATGTGAGTTACTAGAGTATGTTTATGGGAGAAAGCCTTTTCACAAACTTCACAGCTATACGGCTTCTCCTTTGTATGTATTCTCATGTGCGTTACCAGATTTTGTTTCAATGAAAAAGCCTTTTCGCAAACTTCACAGCTATATGTACTCCAGTGTGACTAACTAGATCTTGCTTCCGTGAAAAAGTCTTTTTGCAAACTTCACAGCTATATGGTTTCTCCTTTGTATGTATTCTCATGTGCGTTACTAGATTTCGTTTCAATGAAAAAGCCTTTTCGCAAACTTCACAGCTATATGGCTTCTCCTTTGTATGTATTCAAATGTGAGTTACTAGAGTATGTTTATGGGAGAAAGCCTTTTCACAAACTTCACAGCTATACGGCTTCTCCTTTGTATGTATTCTCATGTGCGTTACCAGATTTCGTTTCAATGAAAAAGCCTTTTCACAAACTTCACAGCTATATGGCTTTTCCTTTGTATGTATTCTAATGTGAGTTACTAGAGTATGTTTATGGGAGAAAGCCTTTGCACAACCTCACAGCTATACGGCTTCTCCTTTGTATGTACTCTCATGTGAATCGTGAGTTTGCTCTTACAAACTTCACAAACAATACCTTTCCTTTCCTCATCGCTTTTTCTATGTAGAAGCTCTTCATTGCCTTCGCTGTGCGCCGCCTGATCCTCACCTGATGACCCCTTGGGCCCAAAATCCTCAGCCACGAATGGAGCTGCTGGCAATTCGTCATTGGAATCTTCAATCACATTACTTGAGTCTCTTTCAAAATCTTCCTGTTTGAGATCTTTATAGAAGGGAAATCCATGCTCTATTGCTGCCTTGCTCACTTCATCCCTCGCTTCATCTGCGTAATCAAGGCTTTCTTCCTTAATTTCCACACACGTCTCTTCGGTGACACCTTCGCTGGCCTCTTCCTTGATTGCGACCCCTGCGCCGGAGATTTCCCCGTCCCTGAGTGGGGCCAAAGGCAGCCAGTCCGACAGGAAGCTCATCGTCGGACTTCTGAAGATAATATACAACAACAAAAGTAATATGATTGATAATATTACTCCATGAACTTCTAAGGAACATTTTATCTTTAATGCTAAATATTTGTGCTAAAAATGTTGGTAATAAGAAAAACCAC
>NW_028236199.1:0-2500 GCF_977035675.1 Penaeus japonicus | reverse complement strand
ACAGGGATAGATGGTCCACTGTGTCGAAGGCGGCTTTAAGGTCGATAAAGCCGATGAAGAGGTGGCGGTCCCTCCTGAACTCTCTTACCTTCTCAATTAGTAGTCGTAGAGCTGAGATATGGTCAGTTGTTGACCTGTTGGGCATGAAGCCAGCTTGCTGTGGGCGTCTCTGGCTTCTAATGGCAGGGATTGCACGGGAGAGAAGGATTCTTGTGAACAGTTTACCGGGGATGGAAAGGAGTGTGATCCCTCTGTGATTGCTGCAGATCAGCTGGTCTCCTTTTCTTTTCCAAAAAGGGAGAATAATGCCTCGCCTCCAGTCATCGGGCAGTCTCTCGGAAATCCACACTGAGTTGATGATGGATTGGAGCCAGAGAATTAGGTTGTCACCACCGGCCTTTAGCATCTCAGCTGTGATGCTGCAAAGACCGGGGGCTTTAGAATTTTTTAATTGTATGAGAGCTTCCTTGACCTCGGTTAGAGATACTGGGGTGATGTCACATTCTGGATTGGGGGCTATAGCAGAGTTGGCTTCTTGTGTGAGAATTTGGTCTACAGGTACAGGTGGATGGTTGAGCAGCTGGCTGAAGTGCTCCTTCCATCGCTGTATACAATCTTCTTCGGAAGTCAGCACTTCACCAACACTGTCCTTAACTAGGAAGCTCCTTTGTCTAGGGCCTGCCTTTGCTTGACGAAGGAGCCTGTATACTTGGTGTTGGTCATTATGTTGCGCAGCATTCTCCAGCAGGGTGGCTTGTCCATCCCAGAATATTTCACGGTCTCGGCGGATGGCTGCATTGCGCACACCATTGAGACGCCGGTATTCGTTGGTGTCACCACGAAGACGAGCTTCCCGGCGGAGATCTATGATTTTCAGGGTCTCCATTGAGATCCAGGGTTGTTTAGGGGATGGTCTAGTTCGGCCAATGGTCTCCTCAGCCGCCTTGCACACTTCTTGCTTGAAGTGTTGCCAGTTGTCTGAGTTGTCATTGGCCAATGCATTAAATCTATTGGAGATGGAGCATTGGTAGGAGGTTTGCATTACTGGGTCAGCAAGTTTTGCAGAATTTAGGCGAGGTTGGGACTTGTTTGATGGGTTGGCCTTGAGTTTTAACCTCATGTCGGCAATCAGTAGCCTGTGGTCTGTATTTATACATACATATATATATATATATATATATATATATATATATATATATATATATATACATATATATATATATATATATATATATATATATATATATATATATATATATATATATATATATATATATATATATATATATATATATATATATATATATATATATATATATATATATATATATATAATATATATATATAAATATATATATATAATTTATCTTTTAATATAACCTGGAAAGAATCATCTACATTCTTTGAAACAGTATTCCGTAATATCAACGTTTTTCTTCCTGCATCTAATACAGAAAACGCTAAGGAAGAACAAACTTTTTATCGCCATCAATTTTTTTTTTTTTTTTTTTGGTACGTATATTCTTTTATTTATGACTGACACTGGTTAAGAGGAACCAACAATAATACAATGAGTGATATCTCTCTCTCTCTCTCTCTCTCTCTCTCTCTCTCTCTCTCTCTCTCTCTCTCTCTCTCTCTCTCTCTCTCTCTCTCTCTCTCTCTCTCTCTCTCCCTCTCGCTTTCTCTCACTTACAGCTGACAGAGGCCGGGCCGCCTCGTGCATATAGCCCGGGCGAAGCGACGTCTTCGCAAATCTCTCTGAACTGAACTGATCTCTCTCTGGGGAGGCTGCGCGCAAGTATGTCTGTTTGTCACTTTGTGTGCATGTATGTGTGTTTGCTTGTGTGTATGTGTGTGTGTTTGTGTGTATGTGTGCGTGTTTGTGTGTATGTGTGTGTATTTGCTTGTGTATATATGTGTATGTATGTTTCTTTGTGTGTATGTGTGTGTTTGCTTTTGTGTATGTGTGTGTGTTTGCTTGTGTGTATGTGTGTGTTAGCTTGTGTGTATGTGTGTATGTTAGCTTGTGTGTATGTGTGTGTGTTTGCTTGTGTGTATATATGTATGTGTTTGTTTGTGTGTATATGTGTATGTGTGTTAGCTTGTGTGTATATGTATGAAGGGTTTGTTTGTGTGTTTATATGGGTATGTGTGTTTGCTTCTGTGTATGAGTGTGTGTTTGCTTGTGTGTGTACGTGTGTGAGTATGTATATGAGTGTGTGTTTGCTTGTGTGTATGTGTGTGTGTTTGCTTGTGTGTATGTGTGTGTGTTTGCTTGTGTGTATGTGTGTGTGTATGTGTGTGTGTATGTGTGTGTGTTTGCTTGTGTGTATGTGTGTGTGTTAGCTTGTGTGTATATGTTTGAGTGTTTGCTTGTGTGTTTATATGGGTATGTGTGTTTGCTTCTGTGTATGGGTGTGTGTTTGCTTGTGTGTATATCTGTGTATTTGTTTGTGTAGACGTGTGTGAGTGTGTTTGTGTGTGTAGTAAATCCTAT
>NW_028236198.1:2500-6672 GCF_977035675.1 Penaeus japonicus | reverse complement strand
AAGGGAAGGGGGGAAAGAGATGAGAGAGGAGAAGAGAGAGAAAGAGACGGGGAGGGGTAGAGAAAAAGAGAGAAGAGGGAGAAGGAGAGAGAGAGAAAGAGAGGGGAGGGATAGAGAAAGAGAGAGATAGGAAAGGGGGGAGAGAGAGAGGAAGGAAGGAGGAAAGAAAGAGAGAGAGAGTAGGAAGAGAAAGCCTAGCTAAGATAAACAGATAGATGGAGCCAAGTGTCAAGGACTGATGGGATATTATATTTTTATGTATAATGATTACGAAATTGCCTGATTTTCATAATTAGATTTATTCGTCTCTCTGTTCCTCTTCGATCTGCCAAGCGTGAATGACCTGTGTTGCCATAATTTGAGAGTTGACCTTTGCATCAACAATGGGTCATAGTCAAAGTATTACAAAGATTCTCTCTTCTCTCTCACTCTTCTCACTCTTCTCTCCTCTCTCTTCTCTCTCTTTTTCTTTTTTCTCTATCTCCACACTCTCTCACTATTCTCATCTCTCTCTCTCCACTCTCTCTCCTCTACTTCTATCTTCTTCACTCTCTCTCTCACACTCTCTTCACCTTCTCTCTCTCTCTCTCTCTTCTCTCTCTCTCTCCTCTTTCTTTTTTTCTCTCTCTCTTTCTATTCTCTCTCTCTCTCTCTCTCTCTCTCTCTCTCTCTCTCTCTTCACATTTCTCTCACTTTCTCACTCTTCTCACTCATTCTCCATCTCACTTCTCTCTCTCTCTCTTCTCTCTCTCTCTTCTCTCTTCTTCTCTTCTCTCTTCTTCTCTGTCTCTCTCTCTCTCTTCCTCTCATTCTTTTAATTTGTAGCAAAAAATTAACCAAACCAAAAATAACAGTCTCGCGCTGTTTCCAGAATTTATCCTAATTACACAATAACGCACTCGTGTTATTAACCCAGAGATCAAACTTTTCGACAAAGAGATATTCTTTTTTAATACATAAAACTATATAAATATCTTAAATAATATATAATCTAAATCTATTTGTTCGAAATATTCAGAAAACGTGGACAACGATGAATTGGCTCACAGAACTCGATATTAACGTTGCGGTAAGGCAAATCGGGGGGGGGGGGGCGATAAATGGGTGAGCTTTCTAGATTGCGTTTATCTATAGGAACTTGGAGCATTTATCGTTTGATTGTTTTCTGGCTAATGAATGATTATTGTCCATCGTGTGTTGATAGCCTTTTTTCAAGTACATGTACACATAGCTGTGTGCGCGCGTGTGTGTGTGTGTGTGTTTGTGTTGCTTTGTGTGTTTTGTGTGTGTGTGTGTGTTTTGTGTGTGTTTGTGATGTGTGAGTGTGGTTGTGTTTGTTGTGTGTGTGTCGTGCTTGTGTGTTTGTGTGTGTTTGTGTGTGTATGTTTTGGTGTGTGTGTGCGCGTGTGTTGCGTGTGTTGGCCATGCCATGATATGGGTATGTTCGACGTCACGCCTACCCTTGTTTTGTCTGCATCGATCCATCACTTACTCTTAACATTTTTACACTAATATGAGTTTCTTTCTGATTCTTCAATAACTTAAACAATGCGTTTTTGCGTATTATATATATCATAGATTATGCAAATATATTCGATATACAAAAAGCTTTAAACTCTACACTTATTAATTTTCAGTCCGATAAACCTGGTCTCTCAGGATATCAGCTTAGTAGTTGCAGTGTTTAGAATCCCCTGCGGATTAGATCAAATTATTCTCTTCAAATCATTGAATAAATTTAATTGAATATGATTCTCTATACTAATTTCTTTCTTCTCTATTTCTCTATCTTACTCTCTTTTTTTCTTCTTTATATCTCTCTCCTGCTCTCATCTTTCTACTTATAAATATATATATATATATATATATATATATATATGTAAAATATATATATATAATAATATATATAAGTGTGTGTGTGTGTGTGTAGATGTGTGTGTGTGTGATGTGTGTTGAGTTGTGGTGTGTGTGTGTGTGTGTGTGTGTGTGTGTATATATAATTATTATATATATATATATATATATAATATATTAATATAATAGCATATATATAATATATATCGATAGATTATTAGATCCAATTATCCATTTAATATATATATATATATATAAATATTATATTTTAAGAATATACAATTAAATTATTGTTTAATATACATATCCATTTAATATGTTTATACGGAATTCATATATCTTTCTCACTCTCTCTTTTCTTTCTCTCTCTCTCTCTACGTCTCAATTCCTCATTCTCTCTCTCTCCATAATCTCTCGTCCTCTTCTCTCCTTTATATTAATATCAAAAATATAATTCCCGACAATGATCTCATGCCTTTATTACTTCCCCTTTCTCTCTCCTCACTTAAACTACTGTCATATTTCATTATCATCTCTCTCATCTCTCTGTCTTCTCTCCTTCTGTGGTGTGTGTGTGTGTGTGTGGTGTGTGTGTCTGTTGTGTGTCATATATATTTATATTATATATAATATATATATATCTATATATAATATATATATATCATATATATATATATATATCCCAATCTCTGATTATATATTATAATATATATATTATATATCCATTTATATATATATATATATATATTATATATATATATTATATAATATATATATATATCTATATATATATATCCATTATCCCAATTCCATGTATAGAATTATATTATCTTTTCTCTCTGTTGTCTCTCTCTCTCTCTCTCATCGTTTCTCGCCTCTCGCATCTCTCTTTCTTCTTTCCTCTTCCTCGCTCTTCTCTTCCTCCCATTTTCTCATTTCTTCTACTCAACCGGTCCCTTCCTCTCTTCTTCTCTCCCTTCCTCTTCTCTCTATCTCTGTCTCTCTTTTCATTACTTCTCTCTCTCTCTATCTTACAGTCATCTATCGAGATACTCTAATCTAGATGTAGTTAGATCTCTCGTTTATCACAACGCTTAGGCACGTCAGGACCACAACATATATGAACCCAAAACTTGCTCCCAAAACAAAACGCGCGCCTAAAAACTCGAGTCATTAAACCCCGACTTATTAAAAACGTCATAGAAAAATTGTAAGGTAAAACCGAAATTAACTTATGTCAGCAATATATGACATCAGGCTGAATAATCCGTGCTCAGAAATACTCATTTCTGAGAAGAAAGAAGGAAGAATGATTATGCTAAAGAATCCAAATGGTGTTTAGGTGATGTTGATTAATCTTTAAATTCAATCTGAAGAGAAGCTGATGATTCGGCAGGCGGAGCTCAGATTCGAAACTGATCTTTGCTTTGTTTTTCTTTCGTGTTTTACTCTTTCTTGTTACATAAACAATAATTTGCGTCTTCTTAGAAGTAAATGACTCCGTATACCGGAAAAGAATGCATCACTTCCGAGTCCATATAGACTGCTTAATAAACAACCGTCGGGCTTATCTAAATGACTTATTAATCTGGTACTCAAAACATTTTGTAGCTAAAAGAAAAGCCAGCCGGTCTTATCGTGGACTAGACACCAACACGCACACACAACCACACAGCTCCTACACATAAATTAAAGATATATATATGTCGTGTGTGTGTGTGTTGTGTGTGTGTGTGTGTGCATTATATTTAATCTATCTATAATATTATATATCATTCTATATATATATATACTATATATATGTTATATATATGCGCTGTGTGTGTGTGTGTTGTGTGTGCTGTGTGTTCGGTGTGTGTGTGTGCCGTTACTCGTGTGTGTGTGGTGTGTGTTTATATTCATTATGCTATATAGTATATATATATATATATATAATACTATATATATTATAATATATATATATAATAATATATATATACTACCACTGTAGATGTTTATAAATATAACATCATAAATAATCATAAACATCAAATTCTATATATATTATAGTATATATATATATATATATATCAATATCTTATATATAAGATATATCACTGTGTGTGGTGTACGTGTCGATCTGCTCGTGTGTGTGTGAGTGTGTGTGTGGTGTTGTTCGTGTGTTGTGTGTGTGTGTGTCTCGTGTGTGTGGAGTGGTGTATGTATGTATGAGTCTCTTTATATATATATCTTACAATCATATAATATGATATTATCTCTATATATATATATAACTTATATACTCCTATATATTGCTATATATATAACTATCCTACATC
>NW_028236197.1:0-6888 GCF_977035675.1 Penaeus japonicus | reverse complement strand
ACAGAAAAAAAAAGTATTAATTCTGAATATTTATTTGAAAACGCAGAGATCAATTTCAGCTTTCCATCAGAAGAGAATTTATTCAAATATTTATCCGAATATAAAGATGAACTTGATTTCGTATCTGGTAAAAGAAAAAAGATATTAAACAATAGTATAAGAATACAACCGCTCTCATGAGAATACTGGGCAGGTAGAGCATATACTTAAAATAATTATCAACTAAAATCTATTGGCACCAGTATATGTGACTGAGCGATGGGTAAATCCCTTGGCTATTTTGATTTTATAAATTATTAAAAAAGAAACTTGGTCACAGAAAAACTTAATTGTACTACGCTGAAGCTTGTTTCATTGTTTTTAAAGTTTGATTACTACTTTACCTGAGAGTTAAGTCGCCTCAGATGATGGACTCTAGAGGATAACTATTTACCTATTGTTAAATCTCCAGCTACAATGTGAATTACTCTGTAGAACTCGTCACATATATGAATAATTAGTACACATCGAGTCTGTTTAGACACGCAGTCCTCTCACTGTTTACTCACTCACACATTTCGTTCATTATTCTTTCATACATTCACACATCTCATACACACCACCATCCACGGCCCCCTCGGTTCGCACGCTACCAACCACTTTCATACACGCATAATTATACTCACATACATCCACGCCCACACACTGTTTTTTCTTCCCTACGACTCCTCTTGCACACAATCTTAACCCCCACACCCACATGAACATCCCAGACGTATAACTGGGTGGTGGCAGCAAAGGAAGAGTGACGGTGCCAAGCGGCTAATTCTATGCTATAACTCATCACACACATCTCCTATTATCCTCCATTTGGCAATGAGTCTTTGCACTGTCATTAAGTATATCGCACACTAGATATTAGTGAAGGCCGGAGAGACGTCTATTTGGTATTCAACGCACAACGCCCTATTCGCCACGGGTATAGGCGTCCCGCACTACTAAAGGGCGCTGCAGTTGCTGAATATTTCCTGTGTTTTTTCGCAACACTGGCGATTTAAGCCAGATTAGCGTAATTCCTATCACTTTTCTAGCATTTTCATCATTTATTCTTATTTCTTTGTTTACGTTGCATATTTCGCAAATAATTAAGGGAAAATGCAAAAGGCGCTGCATTTTGCTGATATTCGCATTATTTTTCCTGTTAAATAAGGTCATTTGCATCATTGAAGCCTATTGCTATGCAAGGTGTGCATAGTTCGCAATATTTAAGGGAGAATGGTAGAGGCGCTGCAGTTTCTGATTATTTTCCTGATTTTTTCGCAAACACACCTGCGATTTTAAGGCCAGAGTAGCGGTAATTCATCACTGTTCTATGCATTTTCAACATTATCTTTTTCTTTTTTTTACGTTGCATTTTCGCAATAATTAAGGGAAAAATTTAAGAGTGGAACGCTGCAGTTTTGCTGATATTCCGCATTATTTCCCTGTTATTTTAATCATTTGCATCATTGAGCCTATTGCTATGGCAAGGTATATGATATTCCAATAATTAAGGGAAATGGTATAGTGCGCTGCAGTTTGCTGATTATTTCCTGTATTTTTTCGCAAAATACATCGATTTAGCCAGAGTAGCGTAATTCTATCTCTTTCTAAGGCATTTTCATCATTTATTCTTTTTCCTTTTTTACGTTTATATTTTCGCCATAAACCAGGAAAAATGCAAGTGGGCGCTGCATTTTGGTGATATTCGCAATATTTCCTGTTATTTAAAGTCATTTGCACTTACCTAGTGCTTATGGGCAAGTATTCATATTTTCCATAATTAAGGGAAATGGTAGAGGGCGCTGCAGTTTCCGGATTATTTCCTGTGTTTTTTTTATTCGCAAAAACACTGCGATTTTTAGCCAGAGTAGCGTAATTCGTATCATTCTTTCTAGGCAGTTTCATCATTTATTTCTTTTTTTCTTTTTTTACGTTGCATATTTCGCAATAATTAAGGGAAATAATGCAAGAGGTCGAGCATTTTGCTGATATTCGCATTATTTTCCTGTTATTTAATCAATTTGGCATCATTGAGCCAATTACTATGTAAGGTATTTGCATATTTCCGCAAATAATTAAGGGAAAAGGTAGAGGGGCGCAGCAGTTTGCTTGACTATTCTCTGTGTTTTTTTCGCAAAACTGCGATTTAGCCAGATTAGCGTAATTCTATACCACTTTCTAGGCATTTGTCATCAATTATTTCTTTTTTTTTTACGTTCATATTTCGCAATAATTAAGGAAAAAATGCAAGAGGGCGCTGCATTTTGCTGATATTCGCATTATTTCCTGTTATGTAAAGTCATTTGCATTATTGAGCCTATGCTATGGCAAGGTATTGCATATTTTTCGCAATAATTAAGGGAACTGGGTAGAGGCGCGCAGTTTGCTGATTATTTCCTGTGTTTTTTCGCAAAACACTGCGGAATTTTAGCAGAGTAGCGTAATTCTATCACTTTCTAGGCATTTTTCATCATTTATTTCTGTTTTTCTTTTTTTACGTTGCATATTTCGCATAATTAAAGGAAAATTGCAAGTG
Source organism: Penaeus japonicus (assembly GCF_977035675.1). Taxonomy (NCBI): domain Eukaryota; kingdom Metazoa; phylum Arthropoda; class Malacostraca; order Decapoda; family Penaeidae; genus Penaeus; species Penaeus japonicus. The sequence goes on along the minus strand of NW_028236197.1, from coordinate 4,331 downwards.
GGCGCTGCATTTTGCTGATTTTCGCATTATTCCTGTTATTTTTAAGTCATTTGCCTCATTGAGCCTATTGCTTATGCAAGTTGTTGCATATTTCGCAATAATTAATGGACATGGTAGAGAGCGCTGCAGTTTGCTGATTATTTCCTGTGTTTTTTTTTCGCAAAACACTGGCGAATTTAGCCAAAGTACGTAATTCTATCACTTTCTAGGCATTTTCATCTTTATTCTTTTTTTCTATTTTACGTTGCATATTTCGCAATAATTAAGGAAAAATGCAAGAGGGCGCAGCATTTTGCTGTTATTCCATTATTTTCCTGTTATTTAAGTCATTTGCATCATTGAGCCTAATTGCTATGCAAGTATTGCATATTTCGCAATAATAAGGAAATGGTAGAGAGGCGGCTTCAGTTTTCCCTGATTATTTCCTGTTTGTTCGCAAAACCCTGCGATTTTAGCCAGAAGTCAGCGTAATATTATTCTATCACTTCTAGGCATTTCATCATTTATTTTTTTTTTTCTTTTCTTATTTGCATATTTCGCAATAATTTAAGGAAAAAATGCATGAGGAGCCTGCATTTTGCTGATATTCCGCATTATTTCCTGTTTATTTTAAGTCATTTGCATCATGAGCCTATTGCTATGCAAGTATTGCATATTTCGCAATAATTAAGGAACTGTAGAGGCGCTGCAGTTTGCTGATTATACCTGTGTTTTTTTCGCAAAACACTGCGATTTTTAGCCAAGTTAGCGAATTCTATCATTTCTAGGCATTTTCAATCATTTATTGTTTTTTCTTTTATTACGTTGCATATTTCGCAATAATTAAGGGAAAAAGGCAAGAGGGCGCTGCATTTTGCTGATATTCGCATTAATTCATTTGCATCATTGAACCTATTGCTATGCAAGGTATTGCATATTTCGCAATAATTAAGGAATGGTAGAGGACGCTGCATGTTTGCAGATTATTCCCTGTTTTTTATCGCAAAACACTGCGATTTTAGCCAGAGTAGCGTAATGCTATCACTTTCTAGGGAATTTTTTCATCATTTATTCTTTTTTATTTTTTACGTGCATATTTCGCAATAATTAAGGGAAAAACGCAAGAGGGCGCTGCATTTTTTGCAGAAATATTCGCATTATTTCCTGTTTATTTAAGTCATTTTGCATCGATTGAGCCGATTGCTAGCAAGGTATTGCATATTTCCGCAATAATTAAGGGAAATGGTAGAGGGCCTGCAGTTTGCTGATATTTCCTGTGTTTTAAATCGCAAAACACTGCGTTTTAGCCAGAGTAGCGTAATTCTATCACTTTCTCTAGGCATTTTCACATTTATTGTTTTTTTCTTTTATTACGTTGCTTATTTTCCGCAATAATTAAGGGCAAAATGCAAGAGGGCGCCTGCATATTGCTGATATTCGCATTAATTCATTTGCATCATTGAGCCTATTGCTATGCAAGGTAATGCATATTTCGCAATAAATAAGGGAAAATGGTAGAGGGCGCTGCATTTTGCTGACTATTTCGCTGTGTTTTTTTCTCGCAAAACCTGCGATTTTAGCCAAGTAGGCGTAATTCTATCACGTTCTAGGCATTTTCATCATTTATTCTTTTTTTTTCTTTATTTTCCGTTGCATATTTCGCAATAATTTAAGGGAAAAAGCAAGAGGGCGCTGCATTTCTAATATTCACATTATTGACCTGTTTTTAAGTCATTTACATCATTGAGCCTACTGCAATGCAAGTTATTCCATATTTCGCATAATTAAGGGAAATTGGTAGAGGGCGCTGGATTTTGCTGATATTATCCTTTGTTTTTTCGCAAAACACTTCGATTTTAGCCAAAGTAGCGTAATTCTATCACTTTCTTCTAGGCAATTTCAGCATTTATTCTTTTTTCCTTTTTTACGTGCGATATTTCGCAAATAATTAAGGGAAAAATTGCAAGAGGCGCTGCATTTAGCGATATTCGCATTTTCTCCTGTTATTTAAGTCATTTGCATCATTAAGCCTATTCTATGCAAGGTAATTGCATATTTCGCAATAATTAAGGGAAATGGTAGAGGGCGCTGCAGTTTGCTTATTAATTCCTGTGTTTTTTTTCGAAACTCTGCGATTTTAGCAGGAGTAGCGTAATTCTATCACTTTCTAGGCACTTTCATCATTTATTCCTTTTTTCTTTTTTTTTACGTTNCATATTTCGCAATAATTAGAGGGTAAAAAGCAAGATGGGACGCCTGCATTTTGCTGAATATCGCAATATTTACTGTTATATAAGTCATTGTCATCATTGAGCCTATTGCTATGCAAGGTATTGCATATTTTCGCAATAATTAAGGGAAATGGTAGAGGCCTGCAGTTTCCTATTATTTCCTGGTTTTTTCGCAAAACACTGCGATTTTAGCCAGAGTAGCGTAATTCTATCATTTTCTAGGCATTTTCATCCATTTATTCTTTTTATTTTTTACGTTGCATATTTCGCAATAATTAAGGAAAAATGCAAGAGGCCTGCCATTTTGCTGATATTCCATTATTTTCCTGGTTTATTTTACGTCATTATGCATCATTGAGCCTATTGCAATGCAAGGTATTGCATATTTCGGCAAAAAATAAGGGAAATGTAATGGCGCTGCAGTTTGCTGATTATTTCTGTGTTTTTTTCGCAAACAAGGCGATTTTAGCCAGAGTAGCGTATTCTATCACTTTCTAGCATTTTCGAATCATTTATTCTTTTTTCTTTTTTTACGTTGCATATTTCGCAATAATTAAGGAAAAAAGCAACAGGTGCGCTTCTTTTTGCTGATAATCTCATTATTTCCTGTTATTATAAGTCATTTGCATCATTGAGCCTATTGCTATGCAAGGTATTGCATATTTCGCAATAATTAAGGAAATGGTAGAGGGCGCTGCAGTTTGCTGATTATTTTCCTGTTTTTTTTTTTCGAAAAAACACTGCGATTTTATCCAGAGTAGAGCGTAATTCTATCACTTTCTAGCATTTCATAATCTATGCTTTTTTCTTTTTTATGTTGCATATTTCGCATGATTGTGGGAAAAAATGCAGAGGGGCGATGCATTTTGCTGATATTCGCATTATTTCCTGTATATAAGTATTTGCATCATTAAGCCTATTGCTATTCAAGGTATTGCATATTTCGCAATAATTAAGGGAAATGGTAGAGGGCGCTGCAGTTGCTTATAATTTCCTGTGTTTTTTCGCAAAACACTGCGATGTTTAGCCAGAGTAACGTAATTCTATCAACTTTCTAGGCCTTTTCATCATTTAATCTTTTTCTTTTTTTACGTTGCTATTTCGCAATAATTAAGGGAAAAATGCAAGAGGGGGCGCTGCATTTTGCTGATTATTCGCATTATTTCACCTGTTATTTACGTCATTTCATCAATTGAGCCAATCTATGCATGTATTCCATAGTTCGCAATAATTAAGGGAAATGGTAGAGGGCGCTGCATTTTGCTGATTATTCCTGTGTTTTTTTTACGCAAAACACCGCGATTTTAGCCAGATAGCGTAATTCTATCACTTTCCTATGCATTGTCATCATTTTATTCTTTTATTTTACGTTGCAATTTCGCAATAATTAAGGGAAAAATGCAAGAGGGGGCGCTGCATTTTGCTGCTATTCGCATTATTTCCTGTTATTTAAGTCTTTTGCATCACTGAGCCTAGTGCTATGCAAGGTATTGCATATTGCGCAATAATTAAGGGAGATGCTAGAGGGCGCTGCACTTTGCTGATTATTTCCTGTGTTTTTTCGCAAAACACTGCGATTTTAGCCAGAGTAGCGTAATTACTATCACTTTCTAGGCATTTTCATCATTTATTCTTTTTTCTTTTTTTACGTTGCATAATCGCATTAATTAAGGGAAAAATGCAAGAGGGCGCTGCCTTTTGCTGATAATTCGCAATTAATTCATTTGCCTCATTAAGCCTTTGCTATGCAAGGTATTGCATATTTCGCAATAATTAAGGTATTGGTAGAGGGCCGCTGCAGTTTGCTGATATTTCTCTGTGTTTTTTCGCAAAACCTGCGATTTATCCGAGTACGTATCATTCGATCACTTTCAAGCATTTTCATCATTTATTCTTTTTTCTTTTTTTTTAACGTTGCATTTTGCAATAAGAAGGGAAAAATGCAAGAGGGGCTGCATTTTTCTGATATTCGCATTATTTCCTGTTATTTACGTCGTTTGCTTCATTGAGCCTATTGCAATGCAAGGTATCGCATATATCGAAATAATTAAGGGAAATGTTAGAGGCGCTGCAGATTGCTGATTATTTTTCCTGTGTTTTTTTCGCAAACACTGCGATTTA
>NW_028236196.1:5000-7500 GCF_977035675.1 Penaeus japonicus | reverse complement strand
AATTATATACATATATTTTATATACATTTTATATTATTTTGACATTATGTATACAATATATTTATATTAAAATTATATATATATAGAATATATATATATTTTTATTATATGATTCCGTACTTTTTGCATATATTTCATATTTTTTGTGTGTGTGTAATTCTGTATGTGTGGTGTATATGATATTATTATTATAATATATATTATATATATATATATATATATCGATATATATATATATATTATATATATACATACATATATATATATATATATATATATCAATTTAAGATATATAATATATATATATATATATATATATAATATATGTATGTAATGTGTATGTATGGTATTATATATAATAATATATATATATATATAATATATATATATATATAATATAGTATATATAGAGAGAGAGAGAGAGAGAGAGAGAGAGAGAGAGGAGAGAGAGAGAGAAGAGAGAGAGAGAGAGAGGGAGAGAGAGAGAGAGAGAGAATATATAGATATATATATAATATATAGAATATATATATATTATATTTATTACTACCATACTAGAGAGAGTGAGAAGAGAGAGAGGAGAGCTCTCTCTCGCGAGCCGATAGAGAAGAGGGAGAGAGAGAGAGAGAGATAGAGAAGAGAGAGAGAATCATATATATATCTATATATATATATATCTCTATAGTAAATATATATACACATATATATAAATAATGTATATATGATATCACATAAATATATATTACAATATTATATACCTCAAAATAAATATTAATCAATTAAAATTACTCAAATGACCACACGAAAATCTACCTATCACAATCCCGATCCCGCCCAAGAACCTACGCAAGTCAGGAACAAGGGAGACGAAGGTAGAGCATCAAAGGAGCTGAAATTAGAGTAATATCTCAACATATCCGATTCGAAAAGTTTCATCGTACGCTAATTTATTTAATCAAACATCGTCATCATGCAACACACACATGCAGTGTGGGTATGAATATCGATGGCTGGATGTTTATGTTTGATACTGTAAAACTAATATACCGTAGACTAAGATCTGTTTAACCATAACCGTTTCCAATTTAACTAATTAACTTAAAATTAAACATTTCTAAATTACCAAACGTAACTATGCTATGTGCATCATATTTCTATAAATATCTAGTTTCTTATTGATGTTTGATTCTCTTCATCTGGATGGGTCATGTTAAAAGAAGTATTTAAAATGAAATAACACAAGTCAGCGTTAATCAGAGATTAGAAACAAAGGGACAAATCGCCAAAGACTTTAACATTCTTTTTTACTACATAGCAATAAAAAATATTAATTCTTGATGTGCCAGGTGTCTTCATCAAAGTCTCGACAATACATAGATGGATAATCATGATCGTGCAGTAACTCCATCTCATAAAATTCAAATTGGCCATATCACGAAGTTAAGTTAATCAAGAAATTACATGACACTTTTCCACTTCGAATGCATGTGCACTATATATTTACATTAGCAAATTAAACACAAGTAACCTTCATAGTCAAATTGTTTAAACGATTTCGGTGCTAGAGTTGCATCCGGCTTTTACATTAATTGTAAAAGCCGGAAGGATAATGCGTTTTTTCCCCTTCCCCTTTTCCCCCCCTCCCCCATCCTGTTTTCCCCCCCCCCCGAAAAAAATATATATTTCAACTACGTTCAGCGAAATAATATCATGAAAGGTGATTTTTATTCAGAAAATTACGACAGACTTTGTCACTTAAAATGCATATGAATTGCATTAGCAGATTAAACCATCATAATCAAATCATTTAAAAGAGTTTGATTATACAGTTGATGAGCACGTGTTCTAACGACGTTATGATGTAGAGGTGTCTCTCCTTTTCCAATGGCTTTTGGGTTGTGCTTTCGTTTCCTGTGACTTAAGATGACGTCTGTTACTACTTCAGAATATTCCAAATTCTCCTAAACGATGTGTATGTTGTAAAAAAAAACAAATACTTTCTTTTTCTGAAGTGTAAATGATAGATGTAGCTGGGTGTGTGCTGGCCATGTGCATTATTTGTTTCTACCATCACTCACAAATTTAGAATTTGTGCTCCTTAACTTTCCAAGCTTACAAGATTAATATAGTATACTTTTGTTCCTTTCATATGTGAAACACAGGATTATAATGATCGTATTTTTGTCAGAAATGTCAAATGCAAATATTCCGTTTTCTTCTGTCAGAAAAGGTAAACAAAAGCACGTTGAATCCGCAAGAAAAGTCTAAGGTAACTTTGAAATATCACACATCAGTATTTTGAAAGGACCATTAAAATAAATAGACAGATAGCTCGATAGATAAAATGAAACATATGTGCAATAGAAACGGAATATAACTTGTCACTTTTCGAACCCCTTTTGAGTTCCTCTTCGGACACAAGAGTGACACCCTAGAGGAGGGACTCAAGAAAAGTTTTTTTTTTATACCGTTTCCATTGTGTCTGTGCTCCCTTTTATCT
>NW_028236195.1:0-20183 GCF_977035675.1 Penaeus japonicus | reverse complement strand
GTAATATTTACGACCCTGAAAATAGCCAAAATGCTTAAAATAACACGATTGAGCAAATCTGATAATGAAACGGAGCTTATAGTTAAATGCGCTGTTTTCGTTATATTAAGGATTTAGCAACTTGCGAGACCAAAGTGCACTAAAAAAAATGTTCACATAATACGAAACCTTGAATAATAGCCAAAAATGCTTTAAATACACGTTTGAGCCATTCTGATAAATGAAACGGATTATAGGTTAAATGCCTGATTTTCGTTTATATAAAAGGATTTACAATTGATATTAAAGGATTTAGCCAAAATTGCGAGAAAAAAGGTGCACTAAAAAAAAATGACAGCAATATATCACGACCCTGAAAATAGCCAAAAATGCTTAAAATACACGTTTGAGCCATCGCTGATAATGAAATCGGATTATAGTTTAGAATGCGCTGATTTTCGTTATATTAAAAGGATTTTAGCAATGTGAGAGGAAAAAAGGTTTTGTCACTAAAAAAAATGTACAAGTAAATATATACGACCCTGAAAATAGCCCCAAAAATGCATTAAAATGCAAGTTTGAGCCTTTCTGATAATGAAAAGGATTATAGTTAGATGCGCTGATTTTCGTTATATTAAAGGATTTAGCAATGAGAGAAAAAAGGTGCACTAAAAAAAAAATGACAGTTAATAATACGACCCTGAAAATAGCCAAAAATGCTTTTAAAATACACGTTTGAGCCATTGCTGGATAATGAAAACGGATGTATAGTTAAGAAATGCGCTGATTTTCGTTATATATTAAAGGATTTATGCAATTGAAAGAAAAAAAGGTTGCACATCAAAAAAAAGTTGACAGTAATATAAACGAAAATTAAACTACCTGAAAATAGCCAAAAATGCTTAAAATACACGTTTGAGGCCATTCTGATAATGAAACGGAATCACTTTATAGTTAAATGCTACCCGCACCTGATTTTCGTTATATTAAAGGATTTAGCAAATTGAGAAAAGGAAAGGTACACTAAAAGAAAAAAATTGACAGTAATATATACAACCCTGAAAATAGCCAAAAATGCTTAAAAAATTTTGACACGGTTTGATGACCCATTCTGATAATGGAAACCGATTAAAGTTAATGCGCTGATTTTCGTTAAAGTAATATGATATATGCAATTCAAGAAAACCCCAAGGTGCACTAAAAAAAAAAAGTACATCCAAATTTTTGTTTTTTTGGGGGGGGTTTTTTGTGTGTGTGTGTTGATTTTCCGACCCTGAAAATAGCCAAAAATGATTAAAAATACAACACGTTGAGGACCATTCTGATAATGAAACGGGATTATAGTTAAATGCTGTGATTTTCGTTATATTAAAGGATGGTTACGTAATTGACAGAGAAAAGGTTGCACTAAGAAAAAATGACAGCAATATATACGTACCCCTGAAAATAGCCAAAAATGCTTTAACATACCCGTTTGAGCCATTCTGATATAATTGAAACGGATTATAGTTTAAATCGGTGATTTTCGTTATATTAAAGGAATTTAGCAATATTTGAGAGAAAAAAGGTGCACTAAAAAAGAACAATAATATTATCGACTCCTGATAAATAGCCAAAAATGCTTAACATACACCTTTGAGCAATTCTCATAATGAAACGGATTATATTTAAATGCGCTGATTTTCGTTATATTAAAGGATTCAGCAATTGAGAGAAAAAAGGTACACTAAAAAAAATGACAGTAATATATACGACCATGAAAATATCCAAAAATGCTTAAAATACACGTTTGACCCATTCTGATGATGAAACGGATTATAGTTAAATGCCCCGATTTTCGTTATATTAAAGGATTTAGCAATTGACCGGGAGAAGTGTGAAGTACAGGGTAGGAGCTTGCTCTTGCAGGAAAAAGGTGCCACTAAAAAAAAAATTACACAGAATATATACGACGCCTTGAAAATAGCCAAAAACTGCTTCATTAAAATACACGTTTGAGCCATTCTGATAATGAAACGAATTAATAGTTACAATGCGCTGATTTTCGTTATATTAAAGGATTAAGCAATTGAGTAGAAAAAAAGTTTCACTAATTGAGCAGAATAAAAAGGTGACAGTAATAACAATACGACCCTGAAAATAAGCCAAAAAATGCTTAAAATACCAACGGTTTGAGAGGCCATTCTGTTAATGAAACGGATTAATAGTTAAATGCGCTGATTTTCGTTATATTTAAGGATTTAAGCAATTGAGAGAAAAAAGTGCACTAAAAAAAAATGACAGATTAAACACGAAACCCTAAAATAGCCAAAAATGCTTAAAATACACGTTTGAGCCATCTGATATGAAACGGAAATATAGTTAATGCCTGTTTTTCGTTATATAAAGGATTTAGCAATTGAAGAAAAAGGTGCACTTAAAAAAAAATGACTCGACCCTGAAATAGCCAAAAATGCTTAAAATACACGTTTGAGCCATTCTGATAATGAAACGGGTTATATTAAAGCGGTTTTTCGTTATATTAAATGATTATAGCAATTGAGAGAAAAAGGTGCACTAAAAAAAAAATCACAGTAAATATATACGACGACCTGAAAATAGCCAAAAATGCTTAAAATACACGTTTGAGCCATTCTGATAATGCAACGGATTATAGTTAGATGCCCTGCTTTGTTGTTATATTAAAGAATTAGCAATTGAGAGAATTAAGGGCACTACAAAACAAGACCGACCCTGAAATGAGCCAAAAATGCTTATATACTCGTTGTGAGTCCATTGCTGATAATGATACGGATTTTATTAAATGCCTTGCTTTTTCGTTATATTAAAGGATTTAGCAATTGAGAGAAACAAAAAGGATTGCATACTAAAAAAAAAAAAATGACACGACCCTGAAAATAGCCAAAAATGCTTAGAAATTACCACGTTTGAAGTCCATTCTGATAATGAAACGGATTATAGTGTAAATGCGCTGTGTTTTTTCGTTATATTAAAGGATTTAGCAATTGAGAGAAAAAGGTGCACTAAAAATATAAATGACAATAATATACACGACCCTGAAAAATCAGCCAAAAATGCTTAAAATACACGTTTGAGGCCATTCTGAAATGAAACAGATTATAGTTAAATGCGCTGCTTTTCGTAAAGAGTTAAAGGATTTAGGCAATTGAGAGAAAAAAAGGTGCACTCACCAAAAAACAAATAACAGTATATACACGACCTTGAAATCACCAAAGCCACAAAATCGCTTCCAAATACACGTTTTAGCCATTCTGATAATGAAACGAATTATAGTTAACATGCGCTGTATTTCCGTTATATTAAAGGATTTAAGCAATTGAGAGAAAAAAAGGGTGCACTAAAAAACCAGTAAATGACACGACCCTGAAAATAGTCCAAAAATGCTTAAAAATAACACGTTTGAGCCATTCTGATAATTGAAACGGATTATAAGTATAAATGCGCTGTTTTTCGTTAATATTAAAGATATAGATTGAAACGGAATAATAGTTAGTTGCGCTTGCTTTTCGATATATAAAAGATTTAGCAATTGAGAGAAAAAGGTTGCACTAAAAAAAAAATGACAACACGACCCTGAAAATAGCAAAAATGCTTTAAAATACACGTTTGAGCCATTCTGATAATAAAACAGATTATAGTTAAATGCGCTGCTTTTCGTTATATTAAAGGATTTAGCAATGTAATTGAGAGTATAAAAAAAAAGGTGCAGAAAACAAACAACTGGACCCGCCTGACATGCAAAACTGGCTTAAAATCTTACACGTTTGACGCATTTATAATGAGAGAAACAATAGGTTTGCATTTGCACTACAAAAAAAAAAAAAATGACACGACCCTGAAAATACCCAAAAATGCTTAAAATACACGTTTGAGCCATTCTGATAATGAAACGAATTATAGTTAAATGCGTTGTTTTTCGTTATATTAAAGGATTTAGCAATTGAGAGAAAAAAGGTGCACTAAAAAAAAAATAGCAATTGAGAGAAAAATGGTGCACTTAAAAAAAATGACAGTAATAGCCATAAAACCTGCTTTAAAAATACCCGTTTCAGCCCTTAGATATGAAAGGTTATAGTTTGAAGCCGCTGTGTTTCGTTATTATATTAAAGGATTTAGAATTGCGCGGACACAAAGGTTTTTAGCACTAACAAACCCTGACGACCTTACACGACCCTGAAAATAGCCAAAAATGCTTAAAATACACGTTTGAGCCATTCTGATAATGAAACGGATTATAGTTAGATGCGCTGCTTTTCGTTATATTAAAGGATTTAGCAATTGAGAGAAAAAAGGTGCACTAAAAAAAGAAATGACACAACCCTGAAAATAGCCAAAAATGCTTAAAATACACGTTTGAGCCATTCTGATAATGAAACGGATTATAGTTAAATGCGCTGTTTTTCGTTATATTAAAGGATTATGCAATTGAGAGAAAAAAGGTGCACTAAAAAAAAAAAGAATGACACGACCCTGAAAATAGCCAAAAATGCTTAAAATACACGTTTGATCCATTCAGATAATGAAACGGATTATAGTTAAATGCGCTGTTTTTCGTTATATTAAAGGATTTAGCAATTGAAAGAAAAAAGGTGCACTAAAAAAAAAGGACAGTAATATACACGACCCTGAAAATAGCCAAAAATGCTTAAAATACACGTTTGAGCCATTCTGATAATGAAACGGATTATATTTAGATGCGATGCTTTTCGTTATATTAAAGGATTTAGCAATTGAGAGAAAAAAGGTGCACTAAAAAAAAAATGACACGACCCTGAAAATAGCTAAAAATGCTTAAAATACACGTTTGAGCCATTCTGATAATAAAACGGATTATAGTTAAATGCGCTGTTTTTCGTTATATTAAAGGATTTAGCAATTGAGAGAAAAAAGGTGCACTAAAAAAAAAAAATGACACGACCCTGAAAATAGCCAAAAATGCTTAAAATACACGTTTGAGCCATTCTGATAATGAAACGGATTATAGTTAAATGCGCTCTTTTTCGTTATATTAAAGGATTTAGCAATTGAGAGAAAAAAGGTGCACTAAAAAAAAAATGACACGACCCTGAAAATAGCCAAAAATGCTTAAAATACACGTTTGAGCCATTCTGATAATGAAACGGATTATAGTTAAATGCGCTGTTTTTCGTTATATTAAAGGATTTAGCAATTGAGAGAAAAAAGGTGCACTAAAAAAAAATGAACGACCCTGAAAATAGCCAAAAATGCTTAAAATACACGTTTGAGCCATTCTGATAATGAAACGGATTATAGTTAAATGCGCTGTTTTTCGTTATATTAAAGGATTTAGCAATTGAGAGAAAAAAGGTGCACTAAAAAAAAAAAAATTCACGACCCTGAAAATAGCCAAAAATGCTTAAAATACACGTTTGAGCCATTCTGATAATGAAACGGATTATAGTTAAATGCGCTGTTTTTCGTTATATTAAAGGATTTAGCAATTGAGAGAAAAAGGTGCACTAAAAAAAAAATGACAGTAATATACACGACCCTGAAAATAGCCAAAAATGCTTAAAATACACGTTTGAGCCATTCTGATAATGAAACGGATTATAGTTAGATGCGCTGCTTTTCGTTATATTAAAGGATTTAGCAATTGAGAGAAAAAAGGTGCACTAAAAAAAAAATGACACGACCCTGAAAATAGCCAAAAATGCTTAAAATACACGTTTGAGCCATTCTGATAATGAAACGGATTATAGTTAAATGCGCTGTTTTTCGTTATATTAAAGGATTTAGCAATTGAGAGAAAAAAGGTGCACTAAAAAAAAAATAACACGACCCTGAAAATAGCCAAAAATGCTTAAAATACACGTTTGAGCCATTCTGATAATGAAACGGATTATAGTTAAATGCGCTGCTTTTCGTTATATTAAAGGATTTAGCAATTGAGAGAAAAAAGGTGCACTAAAAAAAAAATGACACGACCCTGAAAAGAGCTTAAAATGCTTAAAATACACGTTTGAGCCATTCTGATAATGAAACGGATTATAGTTAAATGCTCTGTTTTTCGTTATATTAAAGGATTTTGCAATTGAGAGAAAAAAGGTGCACAAAAAAAAGAAATGACACGACCCTGAAAATAGCCAAAAATGCTTAAAATACACGTTTGAGCCATTCTGATAATGAAACGGATTATAGTTAAATGCGCTGTTTTTCGTTATATTAAAGGATTTAGCAATTGAGAGAAAAAAGGTGCACTAAAAAAAAATGACAGTAATATACACGACCCTGAAAATAGCCAAAAATGCTTAAAATACACGTTTGAGCCATTCTGATAATGAAACAGATTATAGTTAAATGCGCTGTTTTTCGTTATATTAAAGGATTTAGCAATTGAGAGAAAAAAGGTGCACTAAAAAAAATGACACGACCCTGAAAATAGCCAAAAATGCTTAAAATACACGTTTGAGCCATTCTGATAATGAAACGGATTATAGTTAAATGCGCTGTTTTTCGTTATATTAAAGGATTTAGCAATTGAGAGAAAAAAGGTGCACTAAAAAAAATATGACACGACCCTGAAAATAGCCAAAAATGCTTAAAATACACGTTTGAGCCATTCTGATAATGAAACGGATTATAGTTAAATGCGCTGCTTTTCGTTATATTAAAGGATTTAGCAATTGAGAGAAAAAAGGTGCACTAAAAAAAAAATGACACGACCCTGAAAATAGCCAAAAATGCTTAAAATACACGTTTGAGCCATTCTGATAATGAAACGGATTATAGTTAAATGCGCTGTTTTTCGTTATATTAAAGGATTTAGCAATTGAGAGAAAAAAGGTGCACTAAAAAAATGACACGACCCTGAAAATAGCCAAAAATGCTTAAAATACACGTTTGAGCCATTCTGATAATGAAACGGATTATAGTTAAATGCGCTGTTTTTCGTTATATTAAAGGATTTAGCAATTGAGAGAAAAAAGGTGCACTAAAAAAAAAATGACAATAATATACACGACCCTGAAAATAGCCAAAAATGCTTAAAATACACGTTTGAGCAATTCTGATAATGAAACGGATTATAGTTAAATGCGCTGTTTTTCGTTATATTAAAGGATTTAGCAATTGAGAGAAAAAAGGTGCACTAAAAAAAAATGACACGACCCTGAAAATAGCCAAAAATGCTTAAAATACACGTTTGAGCCATTCTGATAATGAAACGGATTATAGTTAAATGCGCTGTTTTTCGTTATATTAAAGGATTTAGCAATTGAGAGAAAAAAGGTGCACTAAAAAAAAAATGACACGACCCTGAAAATAGCCAAAAATGCTTAAAATACACGTTTGAGCCATTCTGATAATGAAACGGATTATAGTTAAATGCGCTGTTTTTCGTTATATTAAAGGATTTAGCAAATGAGAGAAAAAAGGTGCACTAAAAAAAAATAATATACACGACCCTGAAAATAGCCAAAAATGCTTAAAATACACGTTTGAGCCATTCTGATAATGAAACGGATTATAGTTAAATGCGCTGTTTTTCGTTATATTAAAGGATTTAGCAATTGAGAGAAAAAAGGTGCACATAAAAAAAATGACACGACCCTGAAAATAGCCATAAATGCTTAAAATACACGTTTGAGCCATTCTGATAATGAAACGGATTATAGTTAAATGCACTGTTTTTCGTTATATTAAAGGATTTAGCAATTGAGAGAAGAAAGGTGCACTAAAAAAAAATGACACAACCCTGAAAATACGCAAAAATGCTTAAAATACACGTTTGAGCCATTCTGATAATGAAACGGATTATAGTTAAATGCGCTGTTTTTCGTTATATTAAAGGATTTAGGAATTGAGAGAAAAAAGGTGCACTAAAAAAAAAATGACACGACCCTGAAAATAGCCAAAAATGCTTAAAATGACACGATAATTAAACGGATTATAGTTAAATACGCTGTTTTTCGTTATATTAAAGGATTTAGCAATTGAGAGAAAAAATATGCACTAAAAAAAAAATAAGACCCTGAAAATAGCCAAAAATGCTTAAAAAGCATGTTTCAGCCATTCTGATAATGAAACGGATTATAGTTAAATGCGCTGTTTTTCGTTATATTAAAGGATTTAGCAATTGAGAGAAAAAAGGTGCACTAAAAAAAAAATGACTGTAATATAAACGACCCTGAAAATAGCCAAAAATGCTTAAAATACACGTTTGAGCCATTCTCATAATGAAACGGATTATAGTTAAATGCGCTGTTTTCGTTATATTAAAGGATTTAGCAATTGAGAGAAAAAAGGTGCACTAAAAAAAAATGACACGACCCTGAAAATAGCCAAAAATGCTTAAAATACACGTTTGAGCCATTCTGATAATGAAACGGATTATAGTTAAATGCGCTGTTTTTCGTTATATTAAAGGATTTAGCAATTGAGAGAAAAAAGGTGCACTAAAAAAAAATGACACGACCCTAAAAATAGCCAAAAATGCTTAAAATACACGTTTGAGCCATTCTGATAATGAAACGGATTATAGTTAAATGCGTTGTTTTTCGTTATATTAAAGGATTTAGTAATTGAGAGAAAAAAGGTGCACTAAAAAAAAAAAATGACACGACCCTGAAAATACCCAAAAATGCTTAAAATACACGTTAGAGCCATTCTGATAATTAAACGGATTATAGTTAGATGCGCTGCTTTTCGTTATATTAAAGGATTTAGGAATTGAGAGAAAAAAGGTGCACATAAAAAAAAATGACACGACCCTGAAAATAGCCAAAAATGCTTAAAATACACGTTTGAGCCATTCTGATAATGAAACGGATTATAGTTAAATGCGCTGTTTTTCGTTATATTAAAGGATTTAGCAATTGAGAGAAAAAAGGTGCACTAAAAAAAAACAAATGACACGACCCTGAAAATAGCCAAAAATGCTTAAAATACACGTTTGAGCCATTCTGATAATGAAACGGATTATAGTTAAATGCGCTGTTTTTCGTTATATTAAAGGATTTAGCAATTGAGAGAAAAAAGGTGCACTAAAAAAAAATGACACGACCCTGAAAATAGCCAAAAATGCTTAAAATACACGTTTGAGCCATTCTGATAATGAAACGGATTATAGTTAAATGCGCTGTTTTTCGTTATATTAAAGGATTTAGCAATTGAGAGAAAAAGGTGCACTAAAAAAAAAATGACACGACCCTGAAAATAGCCAAAAATGCTTAAAATACACGTTTGAGCCATTCTGATAATGAAACGGATTATAGTTAAATGCGCTGTTTTTTCGTTATATTAAAGGATTTAGCAATTGAGAGAAAAAAGGTGCACTAAAAAAAAAAATGACACGACCCTGAAAATAGCCAAAAATGCTTAAAATACACGTTTGAGCCATTCTGATAATGAAACGGATTATAGTTAAATGCGCTGTTTTTCGTTATATTAAAGGATTTAGCAATTGAGAGAAAAAAGGTGCACTAAAAAAAAAATGACACGACCCTGAAAATAGCCAAAAATGCTTAAAATACACGTTTGAGCCATTCTGATAATGAAACGGATTATAGTTAAATGCGCTGTTTTTCGTTATATTAAAGGATTAAGCAATTGAGAGAAAAAAGGTGCACTGAAAAAAATGACACGACCCTGAAAATAGCAAAAAAAGGCTTAAAATACACGTTTGAGCCATTCTGATAATGAAACGGATTATAGTTAAATGCGGTGATTTTCGTTATATTAAAGGATTTAGCAATTGAGAGAAAAAATGTGCAATAAAAAAAAATGACAGTAATATACACGACCCTGAAAATAGCCAAAAATGCTTAAAATACACGTTTGAGCCATTCTGATAATGAAACGGATTATAGTTAAATGCGCTGTTTTTCGTTATATTAAAGGATTTAGCAATTGAGAGAAAAAAGGTGCACTAAAAAAAAAAATAACACGTCCCTGAAAATAGCCAAAATGCTTAAAATACACGTTTTAGCCATTCTGATAATGAAACGGATTATAGTTAAATGTGCAGTTTTTCGTTATATTAAAGGATTTAGCAATTGAGAGAAAAAAGATGCAATAAAAAAAATGACACGACCCTGAAAATAGCCAAAAATGCTTAAAATACACGTTTGAGCCATTCTGATAATAAAATGGATTATAGTTAAATGCGCTGTTTTTCGTTATATTAAAGGATTTAGCACTGAAAAAAAAAGGTACACGAAAAAAAATGACAAAACACGACCATGAAAATAGCCAAAAATGCTTAAAATACACGTTTGAGCCATTCAGATAATGAAACATATTATAGTTAAAAGCACTGTTTTTCGTTATATTAAAGGATTTAGCAATTGAGAGAAAAAAGGTGCACTAAAAAAAAAATGACACGACCCTGAAAATAGCCAAAAATGCTTAAAATACACGTTTGAGCCATTCTGATAATGAAACGGATTATAGTTAAATGCGCTGTTTTTCGTTATATTAAAGGATTTAGCAATTGAGAGAAAAAAGGTGCACTAAAAAAATATGACACGACCCTGAAAATAGCCTAAAAAAGAAATAACACTACCCTAAAAATAGCCAAAAATGCTTAAAATACACGTTTGAGCCATTCTGATAATGAAACGGATTATAGTTAAATGCGCTGTTTTTCGTTATATTAAAGGATTTAGCAATTGAGAGAAAAAAGGTGCACTAAAAAAGAAATGACACGACCCTGAAAATAGCCAAAATGCTTAAAATACACGTTTGAGCCATTCTTATAATGAAACAGATTATAGTTAGTTGCCCTGTTTTTCGTTATATTACATGATTTACCAATTGAGAGAAAAAAGGTGCACTAAAAAAAGAAATAACACGACCCTGAAAATAGCCAAATATGCTGGAAATCCACGTTTGAGCCATTCTGATAAGGAAACGGATTATCGTTAAATGCGCTTATTTTCGTTACATTAAAGAATTTAGGAATTCAGAGAAAAAAGATGCAGTAAAAAAATGACTGTAATATATACGACCCTGAAAATAACCAAAAAACGCTTAAAATACACGTTTGAGCCATTCTGATAATGAAACGGATTATAGTTAAATGCGCTGATTTTCGGTATATTAAAGGATTTAGCAATTGAGAGAAAAAATGTGCACTAAAAAAAATGACACGACCCTTAAAATAGCCAAAAATGCTTAAAATACACGTTTGAGCCATTCTGGTAATGAAACGGATTATAGTTAAATGCGCTGTTTTTCGTTGTATTGAAGGATATAGCAATTGAGAGAAAAAAGGTGCACTAAAAAAAGAAATGACACGACCCTGAAAATAGCCAAAATGAATTAAAATAAACGTTTGAGCCATTCTGATAATGAAACGGATTATAGTTAAATGCGCTGTTTTTCGTTATATTAAAGGATTTAGCAATTGAGAGAAAAAAGGTGCACTAAAAAAAAAAAAAAAATGACAGTAATATACACGACCCTGAAAATAGCCAAAAATGCTTAAAATACACGTTTGAGCCATTCTGATAATGAAACGGATTATAGTTAGATGCGCTGCTTTTCGTTATATTAAAGGATTTAGCAATTGAGAGAAAAAAGGTGCACTAAAAAAAAAAAAAAAAATGACACGACCCTGAAAATAGCCAAAAATGCTTAAAATACACGTTTGAGCCATTCTGATAATGAAACGGATTATAGTTAAATGCGCTGTTTTTCGTTATATTAAAGGATTTAGGAATTGAGAGAAAAAAGATGCACTAAAATAAAAATGACACGACCCTGAAAATAGCCAAAAATGCTCAAAATACACGTTTGAGCCATTCTGATAATGAAACGGATTATAGTTAAATGCGCTGTTTTTCGTTATATTAAAGGATTTAGCAATTGAGAGAAAAAAGGTGCACTAAAAAAAAAATGACAGTAATATACACGACCCTGAAAATAGCCAAAAATGCTTAAAATACACGTTTGAGCCATTCTGATAATGAAACGGATTATAGTTAGATGCGCTGCTTTTCGTTATATTAAAGGATTTAGCAATTGAGAGAAAAAAGGTGCACTAAAAAAAAAAATGACACGACCCAGAAAATATCCAAAAATGCTTAAAATACACGTTTGAGCCATTCTGATAATGAAACTGATTATAGTTAAATGCGCTGTTT
Organism: Penaeus japonicus; assembly: GCF_977035675.1. Classification (NCBI taxonomy): domain Eukaryota; kingdom Metazoa; phylum Arthropoda; class Malacostraca; order Decapoda; family Penaeidae; genus Penaeus; species Penaeus japonicus. The sequence continues at coordinate 8,076 of NW_028236195.1, read as the reverse complement.
TTCGTTATATTAAAGGATTTAATGACACGACCCTGAAAATAGCCAAAAATGCTTAAAATACACGTTTGAGCCATTCTGATAATGAAACGGATTATAGTTAAATGCGCTGTTTTTCGTTATATTAAAGGATTTAGCAATTGAGAGAAAAAAGGTGCACTAAAAAAAAATGACACAACCCTGAAAATAGCCAAAAATTCTTAAAATACACGTTTGAGCCATTCTGATAATGAAACGGATTATAGTTAGATGCGCTGCTTTTTCGTTATATTAAAGGATTTAGCAATTGAGAGAAAAAAGGTGCACTAAAAAAAAATGACACGACCCTGTAAATACTCAAAAATGCTTAAAATACACGTCTGAGCCATTCTGATAATGAAGCGGATTATAGTTAAATGCACTGTTTTTCGTTATATTAAAGGATTTAGCAATTGAGACAAAAAAGGTGCACTAAAAAAAAAATGACACGACCCTGAAAATAGCCAAAAATGCTTAAAATACACGTTTGAGCCATTCTGATAATGAAACGGATTATAGTTAAATGCGCTGTTTTTCGTTATATTAAAGGATTAGCAATTGAGAGAAAAAAGGTGCACTAAAAAAAAAATGACAGTAATATATACGACTCTGAAAATAGCCCAAAATGCTTAAAATACACGTTTGAGCCATTCTGATAATGAAACGGATTATAGTTAAATGCGCTGATTTTCGTTATATTAAAAGATTTAGCAATTGAGAGAAAAAAGGTGCACTAAAAAAAAAAAAAATGACAGTAATATATACGACCCTGAAATTAGCCAAAAATGATTAAAATACACGTTTGAGCCATTCTGATAATGAAACTTATTATAGTTAAATGCGCTTGTCGCGGTCGACGGCGCCGTCCATGTGCAATCGCCCTCGATTACGTTACATAAAGGTTCGCCCTGCCTCAATTAAGATTGAAAAATTATATGCCATGACTTTGCAGGAACGTATCTTGAGCGAGGAACGCTATTGAAACACCAGTGACCCCTGGAACCCTTTGGCGACATCGAGTGACGTTAGATACTACTCTTGTACGCCGCTTCATCATCTCGTGCACTTCGGGTCGACGTAGCAGCATGACAAGTTGATGCCCTATCAATCTCGAATAATCGATATAGGCCATAGTCCAGCAATCTCCCTGGCCTGAAAAGATGAATATAAAACATTAGTTGCAGTTCCCAGAATGCCACCAGAATCATTCGCTGCACTTTTTTATCTGCTCTTTACGAGCGGAAACGTAAATCGCGTTGTTCGCGGCGCAACTCCGATCCGGCATCGTCTTTTTTTCCCCCTTCTTTTAAACCTGTTATATTCAATGTTTTTAGGATGTAAGGAAGTTTTCATTTCGCAAAAATGACTAGGGATATATATTTGTGTTTGATGACGCACTGCAATAACGTAATCTTTTGTAACGACATTCGAGCTTTTAAATGCATAGAGTCAGGTTAGGGGAGGTTGTTTCTTAAAGCAGCAGCATCTTAGACGATGTATTCTAATCGGTTTTGCGATTTTTACTTATATTTTTCGAGTTTTAAGAGCTTTTTACGCCTTTTTAGCGTATTTTATTCCCGACATTCTTTTTGTTTAATTCGGGTTATAGTTTTTATTTGCGTTAATTCTTTTACCTCTGCGTTTTTAAGAGTCATTTGATTTATTTTTCACTAATTCCATTTTAAGAATAGTAATTTTATTTTTTGTTATTTTACGTGTTTATTTACTTTTACGTAGTAGTACTTTTAAGATAACTCGAAACGCTCTGTATATAAGAGCTGCCCACTGTGGGCTTCCAGCGGAGCCGCTTCCAGCCTTTGTGTCAAAACACCCACTTGTTTGTCAGAAAGCTCTGTTCTCTCTCTTCGAGTAACCTGGCTGAGATTTTTTCGTCTCGTCCAGCAATCAGATAACTAATTGGTGTGTACAGTTGTTGAATTCAGGTACGAGAGGTTGGTGATTATTCTCATCAAAAATTGACCTTCAAATTCTGCAGAAAACTATATATTGTGGTGTCATCTATGTGACTGCGTCAATTCGCCATATTTCATTTATATTAGTCACGCTAATAATTCGTTTCTTTTCTATTGTCTATAGACTGGCTTGCCCTATTACGCAGTTATTTTAGTACATTATTAAGTTAATCTATATTCAGTCTTTAGATTATGGCCTAGTATCATTCCGGTATTTCCGCCTCCACATCCCATTTTAGATTAATTTTATTGGGGCGACATCAACCCCCGAATAAGTTGATTCGTTTTCGCTATTTATACTATTTTTATTGTGTTAGTTAACGGTTCCTTATTGCTTACTGTTTGTATACATTCGGATCATATTCTATGTTATATATGTCACATCTTGAACGGTTGTCTAAGAGTGAATGTCTGCTGGAGCAAAAGGCCAAAACTATAAAGGTTCATTTATTTTTTACATGTATGTGAATTAATAGACTAATCTGTTTCTTTAAATGATTACGGTACTATATGCACATACTAACGAAATTACCTGTGAAGTGTTTCTGAATCATATGTTTTAAATACGAGAGTGAATGATTATTATTTTAAAGTTTGTATAAATTCATTTTAAATAATTTTTAATTTTGTTTCTCATCGTGGATACTTTGGACAGAATGGAGGATACGAAATACGATTCCTCTTAAAATGCTCGAAAAAAAAAAATCATCTGAATATTGTATTTGAAACGAAGAGATCAATTTCAGCTTTTCCAATCTGAAGAACAATTTATTCAAATATTTTATCCCCGAATAGAAAGATTAACTTGAATTTGAATCTAAGGGAAAAGAAAAAAAAGCGTATTAACAATAGTATAATTATAATACAACTCTATCTTGATAATACTCCGGAGGTTGAGCATACGTTAAAATAATTATCAAATTAAATCTATTGCACCAGTAAATGTGAATTGAGCAGATGGGTTATACTCCTGGGCCTATTGATTTATAAAAATCTTGGATTAAAAAGAAAATTGGTCACCCAGAAGAAAGACTTATGTGAACTTACTGAGAAGCGTCGGTATCATTGGTTTTAAAGGTTTGGATCACTATTATCTGAGAGTTGAAGTCGCCATCAGGTTAATGGCCTCTAGGATTTACTATTTATTTTTACAATGGTTGAAAATTCCAGCTACTGTTGAATACTCTGAAGGCTCGCACATATATGAATAAGTTAGATTCACATCGAGTCAGTTTAAGCACGCAGTCTCTCAACTGTTTACTCACTCACACATTCGTTCAGTTATTCGTTATACATTTACACATTCATACACCCACACGCCCACGCGTCGGTTTCGCACGCTACCAAACCCACTGTTTCATACACGCATATTATACACACATACATCCACGCCCATACTCCTGTTTTTCCCTTACTCTCTTTGCACACGATTCTTACACCCACACACACATGACGATCCCAGACGTTATAACTGGGTTGGTGGGCAGCAAAGTGAGCGAGAATGCCAAGCGGTGCTAATTCTAATGCTATACGATCATCATAGCAACATCTTCCATATTACTGTCACTATTTTTTTGGCATTGAGCCATTGCACTGTCAATTCCCGCGTTATCATCTGCACACTACATTTAGTGGTTAGGCAGGACGTCGAATTGGTATTCAACGGTTACTAGCCTATTCGCCACAGGTATAGGGCGTCCGCGCACTACTACACCTGTATATTTGGAGTCCAGCGGGTGGGATGCGGAAACAAGTGGTGTTACCTCCTAATTCATCCAAATTATGTTAGGGTTCGACGAGGACGTGTGTTGTCAGATAGTTGTAGCTAAAGAGCGCGAATCATTGTAAATTCATATTCATACTTGAATATGGGTGTAAGCGGCACCAGGGTCACAGGCAAACAGACCTCAGGAGAATGAAATATATGGTTCGGTCAGGTAGCCAATCCGACTGAACCACGATTACAGGGAATCGTAGCTAAGGCAGATGGAGAACAAAAGGGTAGGAATACTTATTGGGGTTAAACCATATATGCGGAAATTGTCACATAAAGTACTCGAGGCTCCAGACGCCTAATTTCTCGCTGCTCCCAAGAGCAGTGTACGACTTTGTCTAGGGGGGCCCTTACAAGTAGGTTGTAAGCACATTTCCCGATGGGACCAATATAGTTTGTACATAAATCCCTGTGAAGTATTATCACTTCTAACCTTTAAACCATTTTGAGCAATTCACGATTTTAAAGCGAGATTCCAGCCTCGAAACATACGTTAGAAACAGAAAAGAAACTGGATGGTCAGTAGCAACTGACCACATATGAACGCAGATCTTGGTCTGATTCGAGCGGAAGAGTGACGTGCAGAAGGCGTAATAATATGCATATACTTATAACCTCTCATAATACCATTATGCTATTTGAGCCATTCGCACTGTCATTCGTTACATAGCCCGTCACCTAAAGTGGTGGCAGGAGTAACTTTGTCTGTCAAGGTTATGTTACCTATTCGCACAGGTATAGGGGGTCGAATAAACATCGTGTTTTTTCGTTATATTAAAAGCTTTAGAAAGACACTGGGAGAAAGACGGCGTGAAAACCAATGACAGTAATAGTATAGTACCTGAAATAGCCAAACACTGTTAAAATAAGGATTGATTAATTGATCATTGAAATGATAATAGTTAAATACGATGATATTTGAGTTCTAAGATTAAAAGAATTAGGACATTGAGAGAAATCAGGTGAACACAAAAAACAGAAGTGCATATCTCCTGAACTTAGAAAAAATGGAAAAAGAATACACGTACTGAGCCATTTCTGATAATAGACACGGGATAGAGAAAACATAGTTAACACACACAAAAATGAGTCATGTAAATACGCGCCTGGAAAGAGCAACAATAGCTATAAATAACGTTTCGCATTTGAATCTGAAAGGAAATATAGATAATGGCGTTATGATTTTCGCGAGGACAAAACGAGGATGTGGTAGATATTTTATTTTTCTGCATACAAAAAAAAAAAAACGACGTACAATATAAACTGAAACTATCGCATAAAACCTGCTTCAAAATACCGTTAAGCAATGACAGGATTTATCAGTTAATACGCAGATTTTTGAGTAATATTCAACGGGTTTAGCATTGAAGAGAAGAACGGTAAAACTCAAAAATGCGTAAAATATACGCCCAGAACCTAGCAGAAAAAATGCTTTGAAAATACACATACGAGCTTCAGAAAAGCAAACGGATTCACGTTCCAGCTATATAAATGATTAATCTTAACGGCAATTGAATTGAGAACAAAAGGTACACAAAAAAAAAAGAAGACATATATTGATATATCTACGGAACCTTGTAAATCGCCAAAAATGCATAAATACACGTTTTGAGAAGTTGATAAAGAAAAACCCCCGGTAATATAGAAAACTGAGCTGATTTAACGATCTATTAAAGGATTAAGAAATAAGAGAAAAAAAGAGTTGCATAAAACACAAGACTAATATATACGACAGAAAATAGCCACAAAATATCAACACAACAAGTTTGAGCCATTCTGAAAGAACCGGAATAAATTAAATGCACTGATTTCGTTATATTTACCAATGGGAGAAAAGAAGAAAGCGTTGCCTAAAAAAAAAAAAAGGGAAAACAACTGAAATAGCAAAATGCTTAAATAGTATGAGCATTTGCTAAGGACAGGAGTTACGTTTAAATGCGAGTTTATCGTAATATTACAGGAGATTAACAATAGAAGAGAAAACAATAGGTTCACTAAAAAAAAAACCTGTTCTCGTGCCCTGAAAAAAAGAAAAAATGCTTTTAAAAGCACGGTTGAGCATTCTGATACTGCAGCGAAATATAGTAATATACGCTCTTATGTAAAATAAATGCAATTCTCAATAGAGATCACCGTACTGTGACAAAATAACCCCGTTGACCGAACTCTCCAGGACTCGAAAATAGTAAAAAATGACAAAAAGTTTTGAGCCCTTTGGTCAATGAAACGGATAAAGTTCGAAGAGCAGCTTTGTACTATTACGATATAGCCAATTGAGAGAACCAAGGTGCATACATAATAAATGACACGCTGAAAAATAGCCACCAAAAATGCTCATAAAATACAGTTTGAGGCCTTCTGATAATTGAACGGATTCAAAGTTATGATTGCGTGCTTTACGTTTATTAAGGATTTAGCAATTGAGAGGAACAAACGGTGTCATAAAAAAAAAAAAATGACAACGCTGAAAATATAGCCAAAAATGCTTAAAATAAAGTTTGATCATATGAAATGAAACAGAATATAGTCAAATGCGCCAGTTATAGTTATATTCACGGATATGCAATGAGTGCACAAAGGTGCACGCTAAAAAAAAATGCCAGCAGACTGAAATAAATCCAAAATGATAAAATACATCGTGTTGAGCATTTGAAAAAGAAAAGCGTTATAGTTTAAAGCGCTGTTTTTCGATATATTTAACGGATGTCTTAGAATTGAGAGGAAAAAAGGTGCAGAACAAAAAACATGACTCGAGTCATAACGGCCTGAGATCAAGAAAAAGCTATAACAAAAAGTTTCTAGAGCATTCTGATAGAACGGATTATAGTTAGATGCGCTGCATATACGTTATTATAAAGGCTTAAGGCTTGAGAGCTACAAGGTGCGAATAAAAAAAATGACCAACGACCCTGAATAGCAAAAAAGCTTAAATACACGTATGACATTGAGTAATGAAAAGGATTATAGTTAAATGGCTGTTTTACGTTATATTAAAGGATCTAGAAAATAGTGCCACCAGGTGCAACCCAAAAGCACCAATGGAACGGACTCGGCAATAGCCAACCAGCATAAAATTACACGTTGAGCCATATTGATAATGAAACGGATTTATTGTTAAATGCGACTGTTATGTTAAAAAAAGGATTTATCAAATTTGAGGATCAAAAGGAGCCTTAACAAACATGACGCCGCCTGAAATAGCCCATAAAGCTAAACTCCCGTATGAGCAATCTGTAATGAAAGGAGTCTAGTTAGATGCGTGGTTTTGTTATATTAAAAGGATTTAGCAATTTGAGCGAAGAAAAGACGGTGTTGCAATAATAGATAAAACCCTGATCACGCCTTTTAAAACAACGGCAAAAAAGTCTACAATACACGTGTTGAGTTCTTCTGATAATGAAAAGGGTTAATGTTTAAATGACGCTGTTTATCTGATATATTAAAGGAATGTGAGCAAATTGATGAAGAAAGAAAACGGAGCCTAAAAAACAAATGACACGGACTGAAAATAGCCCAAAATGCTTTAAATTATCACGTTTGAGAAATTGATAATGAAACCGGATTCTAATTTAAAATGCCGATGTTTATCGTAATTTAAATCGGAATTAGAGATTGCGAGCAAAGAACACGGAATTACTAAACCAACAACAGAAAGACCCGACAATCGCCAAAAAAAAGTTAAACTAACAGTTTGAGATTTCATAATGAAACGGATTATGTTAAATTGCGGCTGTTTATTCGTTTTATATTTAAAGGAATATAGCAATGAAGAAACAAGGTAGTGCATAAAAAAATATGCACAGTAATCTACACGGACTGAAACTATCCAAAAGGCATCAATACACGTTTGAGCAAATAGGTTAATGAAACGGAATATCGTGCAGATGCGCCCGCATATGATCTATTACCGCTTTGCAATAGAGAGTGAACAAAGGACTGCAAGAAAAACCCATGACAGACTGAACCTAGCCACAAATGATCAATCACACGTTAGGCCATATGATAATGAAAAGGATATAGTCAAATGCGTTATTTTCGTTATAATAAAGGATTTGAGAATTGAGAGAAAAAATGTATAAAAAAAGAAAAATGACAGCCTGCAACCAGCCAAACAGTTCAATTAAAATAAGTTTGAGCCATTCTGATAATGAAAAGGAAAATAGAACAGGCGCTGATTTTGTTTATATAAGGATTTAAGCAATTGAGAGAAAAAAGGTGTACTAAACAAAAAACAACCCAAAGGACACTACCCTGAAATAGCCATAACTGTAAAAAGTTACAGTTTGAGCCATTCTGATAATGAACGGATTATAG
>NW_028236194.1:25000-32454 GCF_977035675.1 Penaeus japonicus | reverse complement strand
CCTACTTTGAACCCTGCTATCTGGCCTGCCTCTCTGCCACTCTTTCTGCCCTACAAATCTGCCTATCTGCCGCCTACTCTACCAGTCTATCTGTCTGCCATCTTTCTACCCTGCCTTCAACCCTACCGATCTATCAGCTTGCCTTCTATCCTACCTACCTACCTACTTGCCTGCCTGCCTGCCTACCTGCCTGCCTGCCTACCTGCCTGCCTGCCTGCCTGCCTGCCTGCCTGCCTGCCTGCCTGCCTGCCTGCCTGCCTGCCTGCCTGCCTGCCTGCCTGCCTGCCTGCCTCCCTCGCCCTCCCTCCCTCCCTGCCTGCCCGTTTGCCTGTCTGGATCAGGTTAGTCCAGTCTCGAGCCGTGGGAAATCCATGAACGAACGTGTTGTCGCGTCATTAAATAATCAATCCCCTTCAATGTTTTACCCTTTCCACTATTTCTTCCCTTCTCCCCTCTTTTTTATTATTTCTTTTTAAGTTCGTTCTCTCTTTCTCCCCCTCTTTTTTTTTCTTCGTCTTCGGTCTGTTTGTCTTTTCTCTGTTTCTTCTGTCTCTGTCCCTGTCTCTCTGTCTCTCTTTTTTTTTTTTTTTTTTTTTTTGTTTCTCTCTGTTTTCATTTTTCCCTTCCACCATACATCCTTCTCCCTCTCTATTTCTTCTCTTCCTTCCCTCCCTTCCTCTCCCCTCCCCTTACCCCTTACCTCTCTCCCTTTCTCTCTCTTCTCTCTCTTTTATCAACATTTTTACAATTCCCTCTTCCTTTAAACTTTAGGAACCCGCTCGCAGGACACCGCCGCGTGACAGGAACGTGGCCGCTCCAACCTTGGCTGAGGTTTGGTCGTGTCGCTCTTTCTCTCTTTCTCTCTTCCTCTCTCGTTCTCGTTCTCGTTCTCGTTCTCGTTCTCGTTCTCGTTCTCTCTCTCTTCCTCTCTCGTTCTCGTTCTCTCTCTCTTTCTTCCTCTCTCGTTCTCGTTCTCTCTCTCTCTTCCTCTCTCGTTCTCGTTCTCGTTCTCGTTCTCGTTCTCGTTCTCTCTCTCTTCCTCTCTCGTTCTCGTTCTCTCTCTCTCTCTTCCTCTCTCGTTCTCGTTCTCTCTCTCTCTCTTCCTCTCTCGTTCTCGTTCTCTCTCTCTCTTCCTCTCTCGTTCTCGTTCTCGTTCTCGTTCTCGTTCTCTCTCTCTCTCTCTTCCTCTCTCGTTCTCGTTCTCGTTCTCTCTCTCTCTCTTTCCCTCCCTCCCTATCCCTCTCCCTCCCTCTCCCCCTCCCTCCCTTTCCCTATCCCTATCCCTCCTTATCCCTCTCCCTCAATCTCTCCCTCTCCCTCTCCCTCCCTCCCTATCCCCTTCCCTCAATCTCTCCCTCTCCCTCTCCCTCCCTCCCTATCCCCTTCCCTCAATCTCTCCCTCTTCCTCTTCCCCTCCCTCTCCCCCTCTCTCTCCCTCCCCCATAGAGTTAAAGCTAAAAGACGAAGAAGACGAATAAGAGTCTAAGAAATAGGCAGGAATTACACACTCCATTGTCACGCTTTTCACGAGCCAACGACATGACTCCCGTGAGTTCTGCTGAGCCACCCACGAGGAAGCACATCGGTGAAAGCAATGTGTATCTAACGTACACACGCACACAAGCACACGCAGAAACATACACACCCGCACAAGCACACGAACATGCACACACAGACACACGCACACGCCTCCATCCCTACACACACGCGCACACACACAGGCACACAAGCACACACACTCACTCACTCACACACACACGCACACACGCACACACACACACACGCACACACACACACACGCCTCAACCCCTACACACAATATTTACCTTTGATCGCTTTTCCTTCTACCAAAAAAAAAAAAAAAGTTATTCTTACATATTCCTTCTGTGTACGACCGAATGTTTATCCCTAAACGAGTGTGGAAAGCGTGACCTAAGATGACCTCTCACGGCTCAAGGGTGACGGGATTAAGTACTTACTGTCACGTCAGGAGACAAAGAGAAAGAGGGGGGAGGAGGGGAGGGGAGGGGAGGGGGGAGGAAGGAGGGAGGGAGGGGGAGGAGGCGGAGGAAGGAGGGGGAGGGAGGGGAGGGGAGGGGGGAAGGAGGGAGGGGGATGGAGGGAGGTGGAGGAGGGAGGTGGAGGAGGAGGAGGGAGGGGGAGGAGGATGAGGAGGGTAGAGGGAGGTGGAGGAGGGAGGAGGGGGAGGAGGAGGGGGGTGGAGGGAGGTGGAGAGGAGGAGGGAAGGTGGGAGGGGGGAGGTGGATGGAGGGAGGGGAGAGGTGGAGGAGGGGGAGGAGAGAGGGGGAGGGGGAAGTGGAGGTGGAGGAGGGGGAGAGAGAAAGAGGGGTGGAGGAGGGAGGAGGAGGAAGAGAGAAAGGAGGGGGGTAGGAGGAAGGAGGAGGAGTCTCCTCTTTTCGTTATTCTTTTTCTTTCACCTACCCTTTCCCCTTCATCTGGCCCCAACGTTCTTCCCTTCCCCTTCCGCTTTTTCTCCCACCATCTACCCCCCCATTTCCCTTTCCTCTCTCCCTGCCCTTATCCTCCCCCACATTGCTCCCCTTCCTACCCTCTCCCCTCACCTTCTTCCCCCTTTCCCCTTCCATCCCTCCATCCCTCCATCCTCACCTTCCACCCCCTCCCCCATCATATTCTTCCCCCTTTCCCCTTCCCCCTGCCCTCCCCCACCTCCCTTCCCTACCGTTTTCCCCCTCCCCTCCCCCACCTCCCTTCCACCCCTGTCCCCCCCTACTTCCCTTTCCCCTGTCCCCCTCCCCATCCTCCCTCCTCCCTCCACCCCTACCTCCCTCTCCCCCTCCACCCCTACCTCCCTTTCCCCTCCCCCACCTCCCTTCCTCCCCGTTTCATTCCCCCCTCCACCCCTACCTCCCCGTTTCCCCTGTCCCCCTCCTCCCTCCTCCCTCCACCCTCTCCTAAGTTAACACCGCGAGCCAGTCACGGGCGCGCCAACTACTACACCCGCGCGCACGATTTCACGATTAAATAGAAAAAAAAGAAATAATGGAAAACATAATACATATCATGGCTCCCCTCCCTAAAAACACGATTCAATAAAAAGAAAATAAAAGAAGAAAAAAAAAGGGGGGAAAATATATACATACATACCACGCCACCCTCTAAAAAAACAACACACAGACACACACACACACTTGCACATGAAAAAGAATGTAAAATATGATCCACACACATTCCCTTTCTAATCTACGCAAGATACCGTGCCTGTACAGTTCTTTATTTTCTCTTTGAGACAAACGCGAAAATAATTTTCCGAGTCGGCGCCATGCCCGGCCATTTTCCCGCCAATTTGCAACCACGTGTCAGGCGACGACAAAAAACAATCGTTCGCTCGCCAAATAATTACTAGACTAGATCTAATTCGCAACGAGGCCACTCATCATCACGACCTTGATTTTAACAATGGCTGGAACTCGTATAAAAAACAACAACGACACCAACAATAACGAAGAATGGAGAAAGTTGTTACTGCTGGAAAAATTACGGCGAAGAAAAAAAAAAGGGTTGCCTTTTAATCTCTGCTAATTACGATATGAAACATGGATTATCCCTGGCGAAAATATAATAAGCCTTGGTGGATATATACAACGGGAAGACGTGTAATTCCGCCTTCCCATGGAATAAATAGTACACACACGCTCGGTTACTAATAATGATAATGGTTTAATCAAAGTAATCTCGCCAAGATACAAGAATACCGCAGCGGTCTCGGCGAAACCGTAAAAGTAAAAAAGAAAAGGAAATGTGCCGAAAGAACATCATCCATCCAGTGGAAAAAGTAATCATTACCCCTCAGAAAAAAAAAACAAAGTAAAGTACAATTTATATGTTAGAAGGAGGGTGTTAAGGGGGGGAGGGGGAGGGGAGAGGGAGAGGGAGGGGAGGCGTCGATGCCCCACGGGAGGGTTGGTATGCCTGGCGAGCGTGGCGGGAAGGTCAGGTTGTCACGCCTGACGCCAGGTGTCTCTCTCTCTCTCCCTCTTTTTCTCTCCCTCGCTCCCTTCTATCTCTTTTTCTGTCCCTCCCTTCTGCCCCCCACCTCTCTCTCTCTCTCTCTCTCTCTCTCTCTCTCTCTCTCTCTCTCTCTCTCTCTCTCTCTCTCTCTCTCTCTCTCTCTCTCTCTCTCTCTCTCTCTTTCTCTCTCTCTCTTCAGCTCTCCGACTCCCTTTTCTTCCCCTCTACCTCCCTACCTCCCTCCCTCTCTCCCTCTACCTCTTTCTTCCCCTCTACCTCCCTACCTCCCTCCCTCTACCTCTTTCTTCCCCTCTACCTCCCTACCTCCCTCCCTCTCTCCCTCTACCTCTTTCTTCCCCTCTACCTCCCTACCTCTCTCCCTCTACCTCTTTCTTCTCCTCTACCACCCTCCTCTCTCCCTTTCCCTTCCCACACAAGACAACATCCTCACACTACTACTACCCAAAAGAGAAAAGCTCTCCCTCTCTCCCTCTCTTTCTCCCTCTTCGTCTCCCTCCCCCACTCTCTCCTGCTTTTTTTCTTTTTTTCTTTCTCTCTCTCTCTCTCCCTCTCTCTCTCCCTCTCTCTCTCCTCCTCCCTCTCTCTCCTCCTCCCTCTCTCTCTCCTCCTCCCTCTCCCTCTCCCCCTCCCCCTCCCTCTCTCACCCTAACTAACCTTACCTCCTTCCTCATTTTTTCAAAGATCTCTTCGGGATTAAGTGGCGTAAACGGATACTCACGTAAGGCCCTTTCCACACTTGGGAAGAGGGAGCTGTCTGTCTGTCTGTCTGTTTGACTGTCTGTCTGTTTGTCTGTGTGTGTGTGTGTGTGTGTGTGTGTGTCTGTGTGTGTGTGTGTGTGTGTGTCTGTCTGTGTGTGTGTGTGTCTGTCTGTCTGTCTGTCTGTCTGTGTGTGTCTGTCTGTGTGTGTGTGTGTGTGTGTGTCTGTCTGTTAGTTTGACTGTCTGTTTGTCTGTTTGACTGTATGCCTGTCTGTCTGTATGTCTGTGTGTCTGTCTGTGTAGCGTGTGCGAGTGTGAATGCGTGTTTTTTTTCGCATATTAGTTAATATGCGAGTGTGCGTGTGTACGTGTGTGTGCGTGTGTTCGTATTTATAACGTGTTGAAGTGCGTGCGCGAGCGTGAGCGAGTGCACGTAATTTCAGCGCGTTGTGTGCATGACCGATAATGAAAAAAACAAAACAAAAAAACAATTCTTCAAAATAGTAGATAGATACATCTCCTGGAAGTGGCGTTCCTAAGTTCCGGATCCGCAAGGAAAAATATTAATAAAAGTCCTGTCTCCATCCTGTGTCTTGCTCCTTATCTTAAGATTTCTCTTGGAATCTTGGGCTCTTTCTTCTTCTTCTTCTTCTTCTTCTTCTTCTTCTTCTTCTTCTTCTTCTTCATATTCACCTTCATCATCTTCACCTTCATCATCTTCATCTTCATCTTCACCTTCATCATCTTCACCTTCATCATCTTCACCTTCATCTTCATCTTCATCTTCATCTTCATCTTCATCATCTTCATCTTCTCTTTCTATTTTTTCATATTCTCCTCCTCTTTCTCTTCCTCTTCCCCCTTCTCTCTCTTATCATACCACCTCCTTCCACTTATCTCTCCCAGAACCCGTAATCAAGCCACGCCCCCTGTCTCTCCCTCCTTTTATCTCGCCCTCGCTCTCTCTCTCTCCCTTTATCTCGCTCTCTCTCTCTCTATCTCTCCTGCTTATCGCCACTTCTCTCCATCCCTCACATAATCTTACCTTAGTAAAGGTGAAGGGAGGGGAAGGAGGAGAGAGAGATAGAGAGACAGGAGGGAGGGAGGAGAGAAGGTGGGGTAAGAGGAGGAGAGAGAGAGGAGAGGGAGGAGGAGGAGAGAGGGAGGAGAGGGAGGACTGAGGGAGAGGTAGGAGGAGGAGAGAGGGAGGAGGAGGAGGGAGGAGGAGAGGGAGAGAGGGAGGGAGGGAGGAGGAGAGAGGGAGGTAGGGAGGAGGAGAGAGGGAGGGAGGAAGGGAGAGAGAAAGGTGTAATTATCATGGACGCTTTAACACATAGCCCCGTCCCTCGCTTGTGCAGATGGAGGGAGAAATGGGGGAAGGATGGAGGAAGAGAGAAGCAGAGGAGGAGGAGGAGGAGGAGGAGGAGGAGGAGGAGGAGGAGGAGGAGGAGGGGGAGGAAGAGGCAGAGGAGGAGGAGGAGGAGGGGGAGGAAGAGGCAGAGGAGGAGGAGGAGGAGGGGGGAGGGGGAGGAAGGAGAAGAAGAAGAAAAAGAAGATGAAGAAGGCGGAGGAGGAAGAGGAGGAGGAGAAAAAATAGGAGAGTGGAGAAGGAGGAAAAATGGAAGAATGGATGAAGAGAAGAAGTAGGGAGGAGAAGGAATAGATATAGGAGGGATAGAAGGAGGGGAGGAGGAAGACGTAACAGGAGGAGGAGGAGGAGACTGGCGGAAGAAGGTGAGGGGGTGAGGGGGGGATAGGCAGGTGTGACGGCTGGGACCACTTCTCGCTTATCTCATTGGCCAAGACCTTTCTCTCTCTCTCTCTCTCTCTCTCTCTCTCTCTCTCTCTCTCTCTCTCTCTCTCTCAAATAAACAAATAAAGAAAAAATGGGAGAGAAAAAAAAACAACATATGACACGTGGACCGAAGGGAAGGGAATAGGGGTCAGGGGAGAGGAGAGGGGAAGGCAGAGGGGGAGGGGAGAGGGGGAGGGAATAGGGGTCAAGGGAGGGGAGAGGGAGAAGGTATGGCGGCCAGGGGAAGGAATGGCGGTCCCGGGGAAGGGGTGGGGGTGGGGGTGGGGGATGAAGGCAGGTGTGCGGGCGGCGTCCACGTGCTGGCATTCGAAGGCAGGTGTATCCCTCGGCCTTCCTTCGTTTCCTGTGTCGCATTACCTCGCCTTCTCTCCATCTACATTCGAGCCTTTTACTATCTTTTCCATTTCTTCCCTTTTTTTAGGGGAGTTCTCTCCTTGTTTTCTTCTTTCTTCTCCTCCTTCGTCCTCTTCCTCTCCTCGTCCTTCGTCCTCTTCCCCTCCTCCTCCTCCCTCATCTTCATCTTCTCCTTCTCCTTCTTCTCCTCCTCTTCCTCCTCCTCCCACTCCACCTCAACCCCACATCCTCCTCCCTAGTTATTACGTAGACCCCCCCCCCCCTAAAAAAAAAAAGTCTCCCACACAATGAAAATTCAACATTGTCAAAACACACTCAGTCGGAGAACAAAGATCTTACAATGACAAATTTAAGGAAAATGCAAAAGTAATGAAAAAAAAGAAAAAAAGGCAAACTGAAATACAATGGCCCAAAAATCAACAAAATAAACTTGTGATCAACCAAAGAAGATAAATAAACATAGACAGATAAACAAGCAAACAATTAAATGCCCTTAAGTGCAACACAAACACCAACAAAGCAATAGAAAAAAAAACAGATAATCGCGAAAAATACATGATGTAAATGCAACAAA
>NW_028236194.1:0-7500 GCF_977035675.1 Penaeus japonicus | reverse complement strand
CCATCTGTTTCATTGCAAAGCTAATAAACGCACATACGCATGCAATACATATCCGCAGGGTCTTTGCAACTGGCAAGGGGCAACGATTCCCAAACGACTGTAATCACTGAAATCTACGGGGCATTTCACGTCATGCAATCAATGGGGGGGAGGGAGAGGAAGGGGAAGGGGAAGGAGAGGGGAAGGGGGAAGGAGAGGGGAAGGGGGAAGGAGAGGGGGAGGTAGAAGGAGAGGGGGAAGGGGACGGGGAAGGGGAAGGGGATAGGAGGAGAGGGGAAGGGGATGGGAGGAGAGGGGAAGGGGGAGATAGAAGTAGAGGGAAGAGGGGGGAGGAGGTAGAAGGAGAGGGAGGAGGGAGGGCGAGGACTCGCGGCTCGCTGCGCAGGGGAGGAGGTTAGAAGGAGAGGGAGGAGGGCAAGGGGGAAAGTTTTTTCTTCATTAAATTAAAACAAAAATAAATAAATCCACTAATGAGAGGGAGGGAGGTGGGGACACAGGGGAAGGGGTAGATAGAGGTACCCCGCTATTCCGAGGGGGATAGGGGACTTCTGCTTCACGTGTTTAAGCTGAGATCAGTGCCATCAAGAATTTCGGAAGGGGATGGAAAGAGATGGGAAAAAAAAATGGGGGAAAAGAAAAAAAAAAGGGGAAGATGGTGATAGGAGGAGAGGGGAGGAGGGGAGAAAGGAGAGGTAAAAAAAAAAAAAAAAAAAAAAAAAAAAAACAGATAAAAAAAAAAGGAAAAGAAGGAGGTTCTGGGTTGGAAAAAAAAAGGAGGAGGGGGAGAGGGGGAAAGGGGGGAGGGGAGAAGATGAAGAGGGGGGAAGGAAAGGGGAAAGGAAGGGGGATAGGAGAGAGAGGGGAAGGAAGAGGGGAAAGGAGGTGAAGAGGGTAATAAGGATGGGGAGAAGGATCGAGGGGGGAAGGGGGAAGGAGAGGGGAAAGGGAAGAGGGAAGAAGGAAGGGGGAAGGAGAGGGGGGAGGGGGAGATAGAAGGAGAGGGAGGAGGGGGGAGGAGGGAGAAGGAGAGGGAGGAGGGGGGAGGAGAGGGGGAAGGGGAAGGGGGAGTGAGAGGGGCAGGGGAAGGACAGGAGGGAAGGGGGAAAGACAGGGAGGAAGGGGGAGATGGAAGGAGAGGAGGAAGGAGGAAGGAGGGGAGGGGAGGAGACGGGAGGGGGGGGAGGGGAGGAAGAGGCCTTATCAGCTACAGTTCCTTCTGGCGCTGAATTTCTCTCGGTGATTCTCAGACATAAATCAGAATGAAATGAGTGGCATGATTAACCGGTGCTAATTCAATTCTGAAGGGATTTTAGTGGAATTCGTCTCTCTCTCTCTCACTCTCTCTCTCTTTCTCTATCTCTCTATCTATATCTATCTATCTATCTATCTATCTATCTATCTATCTATCTATATCTCTTTCTCTCTCTCCCATCTTTAAATACAAGAATATCGTTAACTGTAATGCTGATTAGGAGAGGCTGAGGCTTATGGCATAGAGAAAGAGAGAAAAGAGAGAAAAAGAAGTGAGATAGAAGAGCGATAGAGAGAATAAGAGAAGAGAGAGATCAGTGAAAGAGAAGAGCTAAAGAGAGAATATCAGAAGAGAGAACAAGAAAAAAAAGAAAGAAAGAAAGAAAGAGTAAGAAAAGGAATGAGGGTAAGCAGAATAAAGAGACTGATCACGAGAGCAAGAGGTAAAGGAAACGATTTGCGAGAGAAGAAGAGAAAGGCGGTGAGAAGAGAGATACAGACGACAGAGACAAAAAGAGTTGATAAGAACGCTCCAAAGAAGCGCCTCGACTCATCAAAGCGACCGACTACGACCGAGGGAGTTGCAAGTTGGGCCCAGGGAAGCGACTTCAGATTAGGAGCCTTTGAATGTGAGCGACCGTTGTGCAAAGCATTATGCAAACCCAACACACTCACACACACTGACACACACACACACACACACACACACACACACACACACACACACACACACACACACACGTGGAGATAGACATTCGAGTGAAGATTTTTCCCCCCTTGAATTTTCTTGAATATTCTCGTCTATTGATTGGCTTCGTGTTATTTACAGATTTATTTTTTTTCTAGATGATATGGGAATTAGGTTTTTATCGTTTGATGATACTGTTCTTGAAGGAGAATAGGAGAAAAAATAATGAAAAAACAAAGATTTATTTAATTCCTACAGTCTAGAGCGAAAACAATTCAAGCGGTCCAGAAATCCCTATTTTCCTTCAATAACTATTAAGTTTCCAGCCACCCAATGCAAATCGCTCGTGATTCATCCAGGAAATAATCGCACAAGAGATATATATATCCACGTCCATCTTTCCTTTATAAATAAATAAAAAACAAATGAATGATGGGACGCCAAGCAATCTTTTCCCGCCAAAAAAAAAAAAAAAAAAAAAAAAAAAAAAAAAAAAAAAAAAAAAAAAAAAACCACGCATCATGGCGGACATTGGCTCTGAGTGATTGAGTTCCGTTAAAGCCATGCTATATATATTTTTTATTTTTTTTATTATTCACGTAAGCCAAACACCCCGATTCAAACCCCATCCTCCGTTTATTTTCCCTTATTTTTTTCTTAAATCTAACGTCTCAATTTCTCCCCTTCCTGTAAATATAGCATCACTTGAGCAGCACAACGAACTGCATTTAGAAACAGAAAAACTCCCCTCTCTCCCTCTCTCTCCCCCCCCTCTCCCGCTCGTTCTCTCTCTCTCTCTCTCTCTCTCTCTCTCTCTCTCTCTCTCTCTCCTCACTATCCATTCCTATTTCTTTCTCATTAATCCTCCCTCCCTCCCTCTCTTCCCCTCTCCCTACCCCATCTTCCCCCTTCCTCTCCCTACTGCCTCTTCCCCCTCCCTTCCTCTCGACCCCTCTTCCCCCACATCTCTTCTCTTCCTCTCTCCTCTCTAATACCTTGTATACCGCGGGTTTTAAAATCACAACACAAAAAACACACACACCACTCCCCCCCCACACCTCAAAAACCAAGTAATCCAACGCACAGATGCCCGTGTTGTTCTATCGTAGCTTTCTCTCTTTCTCTCGTCTCCTTGCTCTTTCTCTCTTTCTCTCGTCTCCTTGCTCCTTATATGCCCAGCGAGAGGGATGCTACGTGCGTGCGCCACTTTCGCATCATATGGAGAGATGCAGCGGTCGGTTGTGGTTGCCGGGTTGCCTTTTTGGGTTCCGTGTGTGGGGTTCCGTTGTTCACTGTGAGTGAGTGAGTGGGTGTTGGGTGAGAGTTAGATGAGAGAGGGAGGGATAGGGAGAGGAGGAGATGGAGGAGAGATAGGAGCGATAGAGATAGATAGAGAGAGAGGGGTGGGGAGGAGAGGACCCCCCCCCCCCCCCGGGTGGGAGAGATAGAGATAGATTAGAGGAGAGGGGGGGGGGGGAGAAGGAGGGAAAGAGGGAGTGAGAGAGAGAGAGAGAGAGAGATGGCGAGAGAGATGGAGAGAGAGAGAGAGAGAGAGAGTGAAAGAGAGAGAGCGGGGAGAGAGAGAGAGAGAGAGAGGGAGAGAGAGAAGAGAGAGAAAGAAAAAAAAGCGAGAGAGTGAGAGAGAGAGTGTGTGGTGTGCGTGCGTATGTTGTGAGCGCACATGATGCTGGGCCGGCCAACCGCCCCATGGCGAGCCTTCCATAGTTAGCAGGGATTGGTGGTTTGGGCTAATTCAATAATGACCCCATTTACCTCACCTTCCTAAAAAGCCTACCTACCTACCCTGACCCCCCTCACCTCCCTTCTCCTCGCACTCCCTCCCCTCCTTCCCCTCCTCTCGAACTCCCTCCACTCACCCTTCCGCCCGCCGCCGCGGAGTGAGGAGGAGTGAGGAGGGGGAAGTGAGTTAAGTCGAAAGAGAGCGGAGGATTGGGGGGGAGGGATGGGGGGGTGAGGGTGGGGGGGGACGGATGAGGGTAGAGGGAGAGGAGAGGGGGAGATGAGGGAGAAGAGGGTAGCAATAACGACGTGATTTTAGCCCGCGCTCTGCCTCGGACCTGACGGGGGGGGTTCAAAGAGATGGTTGACAGCCATAAGGAGAAGGGATCGTGAGGTCAGGTCAAGCTATGGTTGCGGGGGGGGGGGGGAGGAGAGAAGAGGAGGGTAGGGAGAGGCAGAGAGAGGAGGGATTGCGAGCGGAGAGGGGATTGAAGAGGGGGTGGAGGGTGGAAGAAGCGTGGGCAAACTAAGGTTTTATGGAGGGGGGGGGGGGGGAGAGGGTGAGATAGTACCAGGGGTTGGAGGTTGTGGGTGGAGGAGGTTTTGGAATGGGACCATGAGGAGGTGGGGGGGGGAGGTGGGGCGGGGGAGGGAGGGGGGGGGGGGGAGGGGGGGGGGCCCCGGGGGGGGTGTTATGGGAGGGTGGGGGTAGGGGGAGGGGGCCGCCGGGGGCTGGGGGGGGGGGGGTTGGGGGGGGGCCTGGCCCCCGATCGACGAGGCGGAAATGGGCGAACGACAATTCAATCGACACCCTTTCGACCTAAATGTCACCTAGATTCTTCCGCGCTCCTCCTCCGTCCCTTAGTTTGAAAAGATGAGGGGGGGGAGACAAGTGACGAATGTGAGTGTGTGTACTGGGGGGGGGGGGGGGGGGGGGGGGGGGGCTTGGGGGGGTTGGGGGTGGGGGGTGAGGGGTGGTGAGAGGCGTTGGTTGGGGGGTGAGGGGTGGTGGTGGGGGGGGGGGGGGTTTGGGGTGGGGAGGGGTGAGGGGGGGGGGGGGTGGGGTGGGGCGGGTTGGTGAGGGGGGGGGGGTGGGGGGGGGGGGGGGGTGACTTGTCTTAGTCTCTTGTCTTCATTCGCTTTATCTCTCTCTCTCCTCTCTCTCTCTCTCTCTCTCTCTGTCTCTCTCTCTTCTCTCTCTCTCTCTTCCTTTTTCTCTCTCTCTCTACTCTCTATCTCACTCTCACTCTCTCCTCCTCTCTCTCTTTCGCTCTCCGTCTCGCTCTCGCTCTCGCTCTTTATGCTCTCCCTCTCCGTCTCACTTTCGCTCTCGCTCTTTCGCTCTCCCTCTCCGTCTCGCTCTCGTTCTTTCGCTCTCTCTCTCTCACTCTCTCTCTCTCTCTCTCTCTCTCTCTCTCTCTCTCTCTCTCTATCTCTCCTCTACTCTCTCTTTTTCTTACTCCTCTCGGTCCTCCCTTCCTCATTTCTTTCCATTACTCATAGATTTTCAACCGGGCAAATAAATGAAAAAAAAACACACAGACAATCGACCTACCTACTTATCTCTCTCTACGATTTGTGCGTGAAGGTATGCAATGTGTATAATCTGCGTTTGAGTGTGTGCATGTGGGCGTGCATATGCGAGTTTTATGTACACAGTTTGGAACGACCAAAAAAGTCACACTCCCTCCCTCACACGCACGCGCGCGCGCGCGCACACACACACACACACACACACACACACACACACACACACACACACACACACACACAACCCTCTCCATCACAGACAGCGGTTCACACAATAAGCGCCCCTATAGAGTCCCCAAACGGCCCTCATTACATTAACAAACCCCCAAGATAGATGAGAGGGGAAAGGAGGGAGAGGGAGAGGGAGAGGGAGAGGGGGAGGAGGGGAGATTCGAGAGAGGGGAAGGGGGGAGAGGAGGGAGGGGAAGGAGGGGAGAGAGAGGGGAAGGGGAGAAGAGAGGGGAGAGTCGAGAGAGGTGAAGGATGGGAGAGGGAAGAGAGGGGAGAGGAGAGCCGAGAGAGGGGGAGGGGAGAGGAGGAGAGTCGAGAGAAGGGAAGGAGGGGAAGGGGGAGGGAAGATAGGGGAAGGAGGGGAGGGGGAGGGGAGAGGAGGAGAGTCGAGAGAGAGAGGGAAGGAGGAAAGGGGAGGGAGATAGGGGAAGGAGGAGGAGGGGGAGGGGAGGGGAGGAGGACGCGAGATGGGCAGGAAGGAGGGGAGAGCAGATGAGAGGAGAGGGGGGGAGGGGGGGAGTAGCATCAGGATGTGGGTCCGAAATGAATTAAAAAAAAAAAAAAAAAAAAAGAAAAAAAAAAAAAAGCGCTTCCTCATGACCCTCATATTTTGTCATTGCGTCGCTCCCACTGTCCCTCTCCTCTTGCTTTATTACGCGGTTTGTCTTTTTCCCTCTTTTTAGTTTTTGTTTTTGTCTATGGTCTACTTTGTCATTTTGTTCCGATAGCATTTTTTTTGTCTTTCAAAATCACTCAGTTTTGTTTCCTGTCTTATTGTCTGTTTTCTTTTCTTTCCTCTCGTCTCGTCTCTTCTTCGCTTTCCTCAGTCTTTTCTCAATTCTCTCATAGCTTAGATCTCTTGTTGAGCTGATGTCGTCTCTACGCTCTCTTATCCTCAGCTCGGTTTGCTAGAGGAGCGGAGAAGCAACGGCGTGGTCGCTTCTCTTCTCCTTTTCGCGCTGCTCATCTTCTCTCTTCTCCTTCTTCTCCTCTCTTTCTACCTCTCTCTTCTCTCTCTTTCCTCTACCTCTTCTCCGCTCGTCTCCTCTTCTTCTCTCCCTCTCTCTCCCTCTTTCTCCTCTCTTCTCCTCTCATCTCCTCTCTTCTCTATTGCTTCTTCTACTTCTCCTCTCCTACTCTTCTCCACTCCCTCCCCGCATACTCTCCCCTCCACTCCCATACTCTCCCTACCTCCGCTTTTCTCTTCTCTTCTCTTCTTC
Source organism: Penaeus japonicus (assembly GCF_977035675.1). Taxonomy (NCBI): domain Eukaryota; kingdom Metazoa; phylum Arthropoda; class Malacostraca; order Decapoda; family Penaeidae; genus Penaeus; species Penaeus japonicus. The sequence continues at coordinate 840 of NW_028236194.1, read as the reverse complement.
TTCTCTTCTCTTATCTTCCTCTTCTCTTCTTTCTCTTCTCTTCTCTTCTCTTCTTTCTCTTTTTTTCTCTTCTCTTTTTCTCTTCTATTACTCCTTCTCTCTCTATCTCTTTTCTCTCTCCTCTCCTATCCTCTCCTCTCCTCTCTCTCCTCTCCCCTCCCCTTACCCTCCTCTCCTCTCCTCTCCTCTCCTTTCCCATCCCCTCCCCTCCCCTCCCCTCCCCTCCTCCTCCTTTCACCTCATCTCTTCTTTTCTGTCATCTCCACACCTCTCCTTTCGTAGTTTATTTGCTTTCTTTCTTCTTCTGCATGGTATATGCCTGTCCTCTTTTTTATCTTGTAGATCCAGATACTCCCATGTTGAAGCGGACTACACTCTTCCTTCATCATATTCCTCTTGTCTCTTCCCATTCGCTCCCCTTCTGCACTTTTCCCTTGCAAGCCATCATCCGGTTTCCTTTGCGAAAGATTTTTGAAAAGAAGAGAGAGAGAGAGATGCAAAGGCTGGAGTTTTTTTTTTCCTATCTCTCCTCTTTCATTAATATATCTATTATCTCAAAGCACTTGACATGCAGACTTGCATACGCATTTTATTTATTTTTTTTTTTTATTATTTTTTTTTTTTTTTTTTTTTTTTTTTTTTTTTTTTTTTTTTTTTTTTTTTTTTTTGTCTACTTCCGTGCGCTATTTCCATTTACGAATCACGAGCATCACATGGTGGCAAAAATGGATCAATCTCCTGGACTCTTCCTGTATATATTCTCCAGAATTTGCAATAAAAGAGAAAAAAAGGAGAATATGACGAATAAAATAGAGATAAAATAAAAACATAAATCAAAAA
>NW_028236193.1:0-9156 GCF_977035675.1 Penaeus japonicus | reverse complement strand
CTCGGTCGGGGGGGGGGGGATTCTTAGTCGGGGGCAGGGTCGGTCGGTCGGTCGGTCGGGGGGGGGGGGGATTCTTAGTCGGGGCAGGGTCGGTCGCTCGGGGGGGGGGGAGGGATTCTTAGTCGGGGGCAGGGTCGGTCGGGGGGGGGGGGATTCTTAGTCGGGGGCAGGGTCGCTCGGTCGGTCGGGGGGGGGGGGGATTCTTAGTCGGGGGCAGGGTCGCTCGGTCGGTCGGGGGGGGGGGGGATTCTTAGTCGGGGGTAGGGTCGGTCGCTCGGTCGGGGGGGGGGAAGGGGGATTCTTAGTCGGGGGCAGGGTCGCTCGGTCGGTCGGGGGGGGGATTCTTAGTCGGGGGCAGGGTCGCTCGGTCGGTCGGGGGGGGGGGGGATTCTTAGTCGGGGGCAGGGTCGCTCGGTCGGTCGGTCGGGGGGGGGGGAGGAGGGGGATTCTTAGTCTTTTTGCTTTGTCTGCCTCTTATTATTATTCTTTTTTTTTTTTTCTTGTTTTCTGCCTTTTCTTTGTCCTATTTTTTCATGTTTTCTTCGTCGTCTTCTTTGTTTTTTTTCGTCTTCGTTTTCTTCTTCGTCTCCTTCTTTGTTTTTTTATTTTTTATTTTTTTTCTTCGTCTTCTTCTTCGTTTCCTTCTTTGTTTTTTCGTCTTCTTCTTCTATGTTTTTTTTTTTCGTCTTCTTCTTCTTCGTCGTCTTCTTCTTCTTCTTGTTCTTCTTCTTCGTCTTCGTTTTCGTCTTTTTCTTTTTCTTCTTCGTCTTCATATTTTTGTCTTCTTCTTCGTTTTCTTTCTCTTCGTCCTCTATTCCTCTTCGTTTTCTTCTTCTTCTTCGTCTTGTTTCCTCTTCTTCATTTTCTTTTTCTTCTTCGTCTTCATCTCCTTTGTCTTCTTCTTCGTTTTTCTTCTTCGTTCGTCCTCTTATTCTTCGTTTTCTTCTTCTTCTTTTTCTCTTTCCTTTTTTTTTTCTTCTTCTCTGTCTTCTTCTTATTATTATATAATTCCTTTTCCTATTCTTCTTCGTCTTCCTTTATTCGTCTTTTCTTCTTCTTCTTTTCTTCTTCTTCATTTTTTTTTCTTCTTTTCTTCTTCTTTCTTCTTTTTTTTCTTCTTCTTTTTGTGTTTCTTCTTTTTCCTCTCTTCGTCCGTCCGTTCTTCGTTTTCTTTTTTTCGTTTTTCTTCTTCTTTTTCCTCTTCGTTTTCATCTTTTTTTCTCACCTTTCTTTCTTCTGTTCTTTCTTCTTCTCCTTCTTCTTCTTCTTCTTCTCCCTTCTTTCTTCTTTTTCCCTTTTCTTTCTTCGTCCCTTTCTTCTCTTCTTCTTCTCCGTCCTTTTTTTCTTCTTCGTCTCTTTTTCTTTTCTCTTCGTCTTCGTCTTCTCTTCTCTTCTTCCTCTTCATCATTTTCTTCGTTTTTTTCTTCTTCTTCGTGTCTTCTTCTTAAGTCTTCTTCGTTCTTCTTCTTCTTCTTCTTCTTCGTCTTTTCCTTCTTCGTCTTTTTCTTCTTCTTCTTTCCTTCTTCTTTCCTTCTTCGTTCTTCTTCTTCTCTTCTTCTTTTCTTCGTCTTCTTCTTCTTCTTCTTCTTCTTCCTTCTTCTTCTTCCTTTTCTTCTTCTTCTTCTTTCTTCTTCGTCTTCTCGTCTTGTCCTTTCTTTCTTTCTTCCCTTGTCATCTTTACTTCTGATAATTACTTTTTTTCCATCTTCTTTTTTTTCCCTTTATTCTTGAATTCCTTTTTCCCCCTGCTCATCCTCCTTTCTCGTTTTCTTCTTCCTTTCTTTCTTTCTATTGTTTCCTCCTCCTCCTCTTTTTTCTTTGTTTCCCTCCTTCTTCCTCCTTCTTCCATCTCTACATCTTCTCTTTTTCTTCTTTCTCCTGATCCTTCTCCTCCTCCTCCTCCTGTTCCTCCTCCTCTTCGTCCTCTCCTCCTGTTCCTCCTCCTCTTCCTCCTCCATCTCCTCCTCTTCTTTTTCTTCTTTCTCCTGATCCTTCTCCTCCTCCTCCTCTTCCTCCTCTTCCTCCTCCTTCTCCTCCATCTCTTCCTCTTCCACCTCCTCTTCTTCCTCCTGATCCTTCTCCTCCTCCTCCTGTTCCTCCTCCTCCTTCTCCTCCATCTCTTCCTCTTCTTTTTCTTCTTTCTCCTGATCCTTCTCCTCCTCCTCCTCTTCCTCCTCCTCTTCCTCCTCCTTCTCCTCCATCTCTTCCTCTTCTTTTTCTTCTTTCTCCTGATCCTTCTCCTCCTCCTCCTCTTCCTCCTCCTCTTCCTCCTCCTTCTCCTCCATCTCTTCCTCCTTTTTTTCTTCTTTCTCCTGATCCTTCTCCTCCTCCTCCTCTTCCTCCTCCTTCTCCTCCATCTCTTCCTCTTCTTTTTCTTCTTTCTCCTGATCCTTCTCCTCCTCCTCCTGTTCCTCCTCCTCCTTCTCCTCCATCTCTTCCTCTTCTTGTTTTTTTTTTTCTTGTTTTCTGCCTTTTCTTTGTCCTATTTTTTCATGTTTTCTTCGTCGTCTTCTTTGTTTTTTTTTTCGTCTTCGTTTTCTTCTTCGTCTCCTTCTTTGTTTTTTTATTTTTTATTTTTTTTCTTCGTCTTCTTCTTCGTTTCCTTCTTTGTTTTTTCGTCTTCTTCTTCTATGTTTTTTTTTTTTCGTCTTCTTCTTCTTCGTCGTCTTCTTCTTCTTCTTGTTCTTCTTCTTCGTCTTCGTTTTCGTCTTTTTCTTTTTCTTCTTCGTCTTCATATTCTTTGTCTTCTTCTTCGTTTTCTTTCTCTTCGTCCTCTTATTCCTCTTCGTTTTCTTCTTCTTCTTCGTCTTCTTCCTCTTCTTCGTTTTCTTTTTCTTCTTCGTCTTCATATTCTTTGTCTTCTTCTTCGTTTTCTTCTTCTTCGTCCTCTTATTCTTCTTCGTTTTCTTCTTCTTCTTCGTCTTCTTCCTCTTCTTTTTCTTCTTCGTCTTTGTCTTCTTCTTATTATTATAATTATTCCTTTTCCTATTCTTCTTCGTCTTCTTCTTCGTCTTTTTCTGCTTCTTCTTCGTCTTCTTCTTCGTCTTCTTTTTTTTTTTTCTTCTTCTTCTTCGTCTTCTTCTTTTTCTTCTTCTTCTTCTTCGTGTTTTCTTCTTTTTCCTCTCCTTCGTCCTCGTCTTCGTTTTCTTCTTTTTCTCCGTCTTCTTCTTCTTTACTTTCCTCTTCGTTTTCATCTTCTTTTTCACCTTCGTCTTCTTCTTATTCGTTTTCTTCTCCTTCTTCGTCTTCTTCTTCTCCGTCTTCTTTTTCGTCTACGTTTTTCTTCTTCGTCTTCGTTTTCTTCTTCGTCTTCGTCTGCTCCGTCTTGGTCTTCTTCTTCTCCGTCTTCTTCTTTTTCTTCTTCTTCGTCTTCTTCGTCTTCGTCTTCTTCTTCTTCTTCGTCTTTGTCTTCGTCTTCGTCCTCATCTTCTTCTTCTTCTTCTTCGTCTTTGTCTTCGTCTTCGTCTTCGTCTTCTTCTTCTTCTTTTTCTTCGTCTTCTTCTTCTTCTTCTTCGTCTTCTTCTTCTTCTTCTTCTTCGTCTTCTTCTTCTTCTTCTTCTTCTTCGTCTTCTTCTTCTTCGTCTTCGTCTTCTTTCTTGTCGTCTTCGTCGTCGTTGTCATGGCTTTCGTTGTCTGATAATTACTTCTTTTTTTCTCCATCTTCTTTTTCTCCACCTCTTTATTCTTGAATTCCTTTTCCTCCCCCTGCTCATCTTCCTCTTTCTTCTGTTTTCTTCTCCTCCTCTTCCTCTTTCTTCTCTATTGTTTCCTCCTCCTCCTTCTTTTCTTCTCATATTCCTCCTCCTCTTCCTCCTCCTTCTCCTCCATCTCTTCCTCTTCTTTTTCTTCTTTCTCCTGATCCTTCTCCTCCTCCTCCTCCTGTTCCTCCTCCTCTTCGTCCTCTCCTCCTGTTCCTCCTCCTCTTCCTCCTCCATCTCCTCCTCTTCTTTTTCTTCTTTCTCCTGATCCTTCTCCTCCTCCTACTCTTCCTCCTCTTCCTCCTCCTTCTCCTCCATCTCTTCCTCTTCCACCTCCTCTTCTTCCTCCTGATCCTTCTCCTCCTCCTCCTGTTCCTCCTCCTCCTTCTCCTCCATCTCTTCCTCTTCTTTTTCTTCTTTCTCCTGATCCTTCTCCTCCTCCTCCTGTTCCTCCTCCTCCTTCTCCTCCATCTCTTCCTCTTCTTTTTCTTCTTTCTCCTCCTCCTTCTCCTCCTCCTCCTGTTCCTCCTCCTCTTCGTCATCTCTTCCTGTTCCTCCTCCTCTTCGTCCTCCTCCTCCTGTTCCTCTTTCTTATGCAGCCCCGTTTTCTTCGCTCCATGAAATAAATAATTCATGACCCAGCGGTAGCGCAGGTGACTCACAGCCACGCAAATACTGAGCGAGAGTTGCTTAATATAAAACGACTCCTATCGACTTCTGACTCGCTCACTCTCTCTCTCTCGCTCACTCTCTCTCTCGCTCACTCTCTTGCTCACTCTCTCGCTCGCTCTCTCGCTCACTCTCTAGCTCACTCTCTCGCTCCCTCTCTCTCTCACTCTCTCTCTCTCGCTCACTCTCTCGCTCACTCTCTCGCTCACAGGGTATTTAGTATCAGAGTCGTAGGGTATCGGTTTCACTCTCAGGACATCATTATCATGCACAGGGTTTCAGCATCGGCACTATCATCAACGGATCATTGTAATCACTTGCAAGGGATCAGTATTACTCACGGGCCATCAACAGTCCTCGCAGAGCCTCATTATTAACAATGAGTTCCTCAAGAGTGACAGGACATTGTTTAGGCTGACTGTTGGGACGATTGTAATTATGTTTTCATTTTTAGTCGCTGTTTAACGCGAGGTCCTTTAGGCTCTCAGATTCTCGGGGGGAATTTTGACCTGCAGACGTTTTTTTTTTTTTCGAAATCCTCTTTCTCCTCCTCTCCTACTTCCTCTTCCTCCTCCTCTCCTCCTTCTTCTTCCCCCTCCCCCCCTCACTTCCCACTTTTCCTTCCACCCTCTTATCACTCTTAACCCTTCTCCTTTCATTGTTTACTTCCTTGTTATCTTTCATTTTTATGATTTGTTTTGTCGTTTAGCTGTACGTTTCTACTGCCTCTTCCTCTGACTTTCTTTTTCTCCTTCTTCTTTCCATTCCCCGTTCTTCTCCCTATCGTACCCTTCTTCGTTCTTTTCCCTCTCCTCCCCCTCTTCTTCCTCTCCTTCTTCCTCCTGCTCCTCCTCCTCCTCCCACATTTTGCTCTGGTACACCTTCTCCCCTCTTCCTCCTCCCCTCTTCCTCCTCCCCTCTTCCTCCTCCCCTTCCTCCTTGCTCCTCCCCCTCTCCCTGTTACACATCCTACCCTCCTCTTCTCTTCTTTACTCCTCCTCCCCCCCACCCATTTACTCCCTCACTCTCTCTACCCTCTCTCTCTCTCAAAAAAAAAAAAAAAAAAAAAAAAAAAATGGGGGGGAGGGGGGTAACCATCACACCCGTGTACCTCATCCTCCTCGCCCACACACCCACTATCTCAAGGAGGAGAGAGATGCCCGGACAAGTTAATCTCACGGAGACACTTCCGGATTCTAAGCATCTGGTCGTAAATCGCGTACGACGACCATGAACCAGCCGCTGTTATCTCTCGCGAGCAAAAAAGCCTTCATCGGACCGTTGATAGATGGGTACGCGTAGATAGATGGATAGGGATATAAAGTGGGAGGAGGAAGGGAGGGAGGGAGTAGGAGGGAGGGAAGGGGGGAGGGAAGGAGGAAGAAGGGAGCGAGGGAGGGAGGGAGGAAGAAGGGAAGGGGGGAGGGAAGGAGGAAGAAGGGAGCGAGGGAGGGAAGGGAGGAGGTAGGGAAGAGGGAGGGAGGGGGAAGAAGGGAGGGATGGAGGGAGGGGAGGGGAGGAGGGAGGATGGAAGAGGAAAAAGAGAAGGGGGGAGGGAATGAGGAAGAAGGGAAGGGGGGAGGGAAGGAGGAAGAAGGGAAGGGGGGAGGGAGGGAAGAGGGAGTAGGAGGAGGAAGGGATGGAGGGAGTAGGAGGAGTGAGGGAGGAGGAAGAAGGGAAGGGAGGAGGGAGGGAGGTAAAGAAGGGTTAAAGAGAGGGTCAGGAGGCAGGAAGAGAGAATGAGAGCGGGGAAAGAAAGAGAGAGAGAAAGCAAGAAAAAATAAATAAAATAAAGAGAGACGAAAAGAGTAAGAGTAAGAAAGAGAAAGATAATGAAGAGAGAGAGAGTAAGAGAGAAAGAAAGATAGAATAAGGAAAAGGCGTATAGAAAGATAGAGAAGATATGAAAGATGAAGAGAAAGAGAGAGAAAGCGAACAGCTGTTCGCGTGGTGCTCGCTCAACTACGAACTCGAGTATTGCACATGCAACATGAATAGACAGAATAAATAAGATTCCACAGAAAAAAAACAGATATATAAACACGCTCAATAGATACTTAAGGAAACAAATATAGAAAAAACAACCAGAATAGATAGATAGACAAAATAGACATCTTGATCCATTATATAACCAGATAATCAGATGAAGATAAACGGAAATAGAGGTAAGTAAAACAAATGGTAAACATCTATTATTATCATTATCATTATTATTTTTTCATTATTAGAATAATCATTATCGCTATTATCATTATCGTTACTTTTTACCATTATTGTCAGAATTATTATTATAATCATCATCATTATCATTATTATCATTATCTTCATTGTCGTTGTTATTCATTCTATCTTCATTATTACCATTACTGTTCCTATTACTACTGTCATCATTATAGTTAATGTTTTCAATTATTATCATTATAAATATTGTTCCTATTCTTATCCCTATCATTACATCATCATTATCATCATCATCATCAATATTATTACTACAAGAAGTCTTCATCTTTATCGCTATAACTAAAATAATTTATTGTAAAAGTAATAATATAGTTTGCAATATTTTTTATCATTGTTATCTTATCATTGTTATTACTAAATACCTGTCTTTATGATACTGTAATGCTAATAATTCCCTGATCACTCTCCTCTCTCTGCGCAATCTTTTTTATCATTCCCTTTCGCTCTGGTCGCTTCTCTTCTCTCCTCCCTCTCCTTCTCTCTTTATTCTTTCCCTTCTCTTCCTCTTCTGTTCTCTCATTTGCTCCTGTCTTACACCTGCTTTGCTCCTGCCTTTCATTTGTCTTGCTCCTGCCTTGCACCTGTCTTGATCCTGCCTTACACCTGTCTTGCTTCTGCCTTACACCTGTTTTGCTCCTGCCTTGCACCTGTCTTGATCCTGCCTTACACCTGTCTTGCTTCTGCCTTGCACCTGTCTTGCTCCTGCCTTGCACCTGTCTTGCTCCTGCCTTGCACCTGTCTTGCTCCTGCCTTGCACCTGTCTTGATCCTGCCTTACACCTGTCTTGCTCCTGCCTTGCACCTGTCTTGCTCCTGCCTTGCACCTGTCTTGCTCCTGCCTTGCACCTGTCTTGCTCCTGCCTTGCACCTGTCTTGCTCCTGCCTTGCACCTGTCTTGCTCCTGCCTTGCACCTGTCTTGCTCCTGCCTTGCACCTGTCTTGCTCCTGCCTTGCACCTGTCTTGCTCCTGCCTTGCACCTGTCTTGCTCCTGCCTTGCACCTGTCTTGCTCCTGCCTTGCACCTGTCTTGCTCCTGCCTTGCACCTGTCTTGCTCCTGCCTTGCACCTGTCTTGCTCCTGCCTTGCACCTGTCTTGCTCCTGCCTTGCACCTGTCTTGCTCCTGCCTTGCACCTGTCTTGCTCTTACCTTGCACCTGTCTTGCTCCTGCCTTGCACCTGTCTTGCTCCTGCCTTGCACCTGTCTTGCTCCTGCCTTGCACCTGTCTTGCTCCTGCCTTGCACCTGTCTTGCTCCTGCCTTGCACCTGTCTTGCTCCTGCCTTGCACCTGTCTTGCTCCTGCCTTGCACCTGTCTTGCTCCTGCCTTGCACCTGTCTTGCTCCTGCCTTGCACCTGTCTTGCTCCTGCCTTGCACCTGTCTTGCTCCTGCCTTGCACCTGTCTTGATCCTGCCTTGCACCTGTCTTGCTCCTGCCTTGCACCTGTCTTGCTCCTGCCTTGCACCTGTCTTGCTCCTGCCTTGCACCTGTCTTGCTCCTACCTTGCACCTGTCTTGCTCCTGCCTTGCACCTGTCTTGCTCCTGCCTTGCACCTGTCTTGCTCCTACCTTGCACCTGTCTTGCTCCTGCCATGCACCTGTTTTGTTCTTGCCTTGCACCTTCCTTGCTCCTGCCTTGCACCTGTCTTGCTCCTGCCTTGCACCTGTCTTGCTCCTGCCTTGCACCTGTCTTGCTCCTGCCTTGCACCTGTCTTGCTCCTGCCTTGCACCTGTCTTGCTCCTGCCTTGCACCTGTCTTGCTCCTGCCTTGCACCTGTCTTGCTCCTGCCTTGCACCTGTCTTGCTCCTGCCTTGCACCTGTCTTGATCCTGCCTTGCACCTGTCTTGCTCCTGCCTTGCACCTGTCTTGCTCCTGCCTTGCACCTGTCTTGCTCCTGCCTTGCACCTGTCTTGCTCCTGCCTTGCACCTGTCTTGCTCCTACCTTGCACCTGTCTTGCTCCTGCCTTGCACCTGTCTTGCTCCTGCCTTGCACCTGTCTTGCTCCTACCTTGCACCTGTCTTGCTCCTGCCATGCACCTGTTTTGTTCTTGCCTTGCACCTTCCTTGCTCCTGCCTTGCACCTGTCTTGCTCCTGCCTTGCACCTGTCTTGCTCCTGCCTTGCACCTGTCTTGCTCCTGCCTTGCACCTGTCTTGCTCCTGCCTTGCACCTGTCTTGCTCCTGCCTTGCACCTGTCTTGCTCCTGCCTTGCACCTGTCTTGCTCCTGCCTTGCACCTGTCTTGCTCCTGCCTTGCACCTGTCTTGCTCCTGCCTTGCACCTGTCTTGCTCCTGCCTTGCACCTTCCTTGCTCCTCCTGGCACCTGTCTTGCTCCTGCCTTGCACCTGTCTTGCTCCTGCCTTGCACCTGTCTTGCTCCTGCCTTGCACCTTCCTTGCTCCTCCTGGCACCTGTCTTGCTCCTACCTTGCACCTGTCTTGCTCCTGCCTTGCACCTGTCTTGCTCCTGCCTTGCACCTGTCTTGCTCCTGCCTTGCACCTGTCTTGCTCCTGCCTTGCACCTCCCTTGCTCCTCCTTTCACCTGTCTTGCCCT
>NW_028236192.1:5000-12500 GCF_977035675.1 Penaeus japonicus | reverse complement strand
TAAAGGGGATTACAACAATAATAATGATAACAATAACGATGATAATAATGCCTTAACATATTAGTAAAAGAAAACAATAATCCTTCTTAGCAAACATTAAACAAACAAACAAACAAACAGAAAATGAACTCACATGCACGTGTATAACATCGTTTCCGTGAAAGAAGGACATATCATCTATTCAAAACGTACGAAGATTTTTGGAGAAAAAAAAAACGAAAAAAAAGATTTAAAAAAATCTACCAACTACATTTTCTTTCTTAAATCTTCGTTCACTTTTCGCAATAGACGGGAATATTTTTTCTTCTTCTAAATTTCGTTATATGAATATAACGTAGATAAACATTATCATTATATCTCGTGTTGATTTGTAGTTTAGAGCGAAAACATTACTTTTCAAAAATATATATATTTTTGAATGAGACTTTTACTTCAATTTGGTCTTCGGAACCAGGTCTTAAAATGCGGGTATTAGAGTAACTGGCAACTGAGTTAACGTCACTTATGGATTTGTTTGTTTGTTTGTTTCTTCTTTTCTTCCTCTTCCTTTTTATCTTATTGTTATTTTTTATCTTATTGTTCCTTCTACTTCTTATTATCATTATTGTCGTTATTGATACTTTCGTTATGATTGTCATTATCATTGTCATCATTATTATTATTATCTGATTTTATCATCATCGTTATTATCATGTGCTTTTATTATCATTATCATTATTGTTATTGTGATTATTTACATCATAATTATCATCATTATCATTGATATCATTATTTTTATCATTGTCATCATCATCACTATCATAATCATATCATAATCGTTATCATTTTTATTATTATGCTTATTACTTCATTATTATCATCTTTGTAATTATCACTATCATGGTCATCATCATCATCAAGATACTTGTCATTATTACTTCTGCTAAGATCATTATCATTATCATCATTGCTAACTTTTTTATCATCGTTATTATCATCACTATAATCATCATTATTACTGTCATTATCATCATATAATATACATACAGACACACACACACGCACACACACACACACACACACATATATATATATATATAATATATATATATATATATATATATAATATATATATATATATATATATATAAATATTTACACATATATAAACATATACATATGTATACATATACATAATTTGTAATTCTATTTGTACTTTTATTTGTAATTCTATTTGTACTTTTATTTGTAATTCTATTTGTACTTTTATTTGTAATTCTATTTGTAATTCTTTACGATGCATGGAACTTTTTGAGGGAGGGAAGAGTGAGAAAGGGTGATAGAGGGAAGGAGATAGATAGGGAGAGAGGGAGGGAGAGATAGAGAGGGAGGGAGAGAGGGAGAGAGAGGGTGATAGAGGGAAGGAGAGAGAGAGACAAAGTGAGGAAGGGATAGATAGGGAGGAATGGAGAGAGAGCAAGGGAGGGAGAGAGAAGAGGAGAGGGTGATAGAGGGAAGGAGAGAGAGAGAAAGGGAAGAAGGGATAGATAGGGAGGAAGGAAGAGAGAGACAGGAAAGGAGATGAGGAGAGAGGGATAGAGGAAAGAGAGAGAAAGAGAAGGAGGGATAGAGGGAAAGAAAAAGAGAAGAAGAGGGAGGAAAGGACAGAGGGAGAAAGGGGGATAGAGAAAGAGGGAAGGAGAGAGATAAAGGGCAGAAGGAAGAGAGGGAAGGATAGAGAGATAGTTGCTGATAAAGAGAGAGAGGGGGGGATAGAGGATAAAAGGGAGAGGAAGTGGGATAGGGAGAGAGTAAAGAAAAGAGAGAATGGGAGAAAGGGAGATAAAGAGAGAGAAGGACAGAGGGAAGAAGAGAAAGAGAGTTAATCAAGAAAGAGAGAGAGGGAAAGGAAGAAAAGGGATAGAGGGAGGAAAGGATAGACGAATAGAAAGAATGAGTGATAGTTAAGAGAAAGAGTTAACATGAGAGATAGGGAGAACAAAGTGGAAGGTGAAAAGGATGGAGAGGTAGAAGGGAAGAAGAAGAAGAAGAAGAAGAAGAAAGAGAGAGAGAGAGAGAGACAGACAGACAGAGAAAGAAAGAAAGACAGAGAGAGAGAGACAAAGATAGTGACAAGTAGATAGAGAGCGAGAGAAAGAAAAAAAAAAGAGAAAGAAAGAGATTGGGGAACAAAACGAAAGCACGAGAGGAAGAAAGAGATAAGAGAGAGATAAGAAAGAAAGAGAGAAAAAAAGAGAAGCAGGTTCCCCATCATGGATCTCACTCCCCCATCACCCACCACCCACCCACCCTCCTTTCCTCCCTCACTCCCTCCCACCCTCCTTCCCACCCATCCACCCTCCCTCCTCCCTCCCTCCCACCCACCCATCCACCCTCCCTCCCTCCCTCCCTCCCTCCCACCCTCCCTCCCATCCACCCACCCTCCCTCCCTCCCTCACCCCCCCCCCCTGCAGTGTGATTGAACGACCAAACAAAAGTGTGTCTCTTCTCCCCACGACCCTCGTTATTATCTCGTTGAGACAGGGGCGTTTGCAAGATACGATGCAACGAGAGAGAGAGAGGGGGGGGGGGTGAGGGGGGTGAGGGGATGAGAGAGAGAGAGAGGGGGGAGGGGGTGAGAGAGATAGGGGAGGGGGTGAGCGGGAGGGGGTGAGGGGGAGGGGAGGGGTGAGGGGGAGGTGAGAGAGAGAGAGGGAGGGGGTGAGGGGGTGAGAAAGAGAGAGAGAGAGGGGAGGGGGTGAGGGGGGGTGAGAGAGAGAGAGAGAGAGGGGATGGGGTGAGGGGGGGGTGAGGTAATCCAGCCTACTTCTGCAAGCCGGGTCTTCGTGTGTTGTGGCTTTTTTTTAACGCTTGGCGAAATTGCCTTGAAAGAGGTTTGCTATGGTCCACTTGGGGGTGGGGGGGGGGGGTTGTTTGCTGTCTTCTTCTTCTTCCTCTTCGTCTTCTTTTTCTTCGTCTTCTTCTATTTCTTCTTCTTCGTCTTCTTCTTCTATTTCTTCTTCTTCGTCTTCTTCTTCTATTTCTTCTTCTTCTTCTTCTTTTCTTCTTCTTCTTCATCTTCTTCTTATTGGTCTTCCTTTTCGTTTTCTTCTTCTATTTCTTCTTAGTCTTCTACTTCCTCTTTTTTCTTCTTCTTCTGCTTCTTCTTCTTTGTGTTTTTGTTCCTCTTATTCTTGTTTTTCGCGTTCTCTTTCTTTTTTTCTTCTTCCTCTTCTTCTTCTTCTTCTTCATGTTCTTCTTCTTCGTTATCGTCATTATTTTAACCCTACAATTTTTTTCCTCTTTTTATTCTTCTTCTTGAATTATACACACACACACACACACACATATATATATATATATATATATATATAATATATATATATATATATATATATATATATATATATATATATATATATATATATATATATATGTATGCATGTATGTATGTGTCGTTTTTTTTCTTCTTCTTCTCTTTCTTTCGCCCCCTCGTTCTCCTATTTTTCCTCTTTCTTTCGTCTCCTTCTATTCTTCCTCTTTTGTTTCGTATCATCCTCATCCTCTTATCTTCCAAATCCTCCTCCTCTTTCTTTCGTGTTCTTTTCTTCATCATCATCCTCATATACCTCTTTCTTTCTCCTCCTCCTCCTCCTCCTCTTCTTACTCTCTTCTCCTCCTCTTTTTCTTCCTTTCTCCTCCTCCTCCTCCTCCTCCTCCTCCTCTTCTTACTCTCTTCTCCTCCTCTTTCTCTTCCTTTCTCCTTCTCCCATTCCTCTTCATTTTTCCTCCTCCTCCTCCTCCTCCTCCTCTTATCTCTCCTCCTCCTCTTCCTCTTTCTTACAACTTCTCCTCCACCTCCTTCGCATTCTTAAAAAAAAAAAAAAAAAAAAAAAAAAATCCTTAGATCAAAAAAAAAAAAAAAAAAGAATCGACAAAGATAGACTCTTAGACCTTAAAAAAAGACTCTTAGATCCTCTTGATAAGTGGTTCGATCAAGAGAGAGAGAGAGAAAGAGACCATGACAAAGCTTTCATAAATCACGTACATTTGGTCAAAATTTCATGCGATTTTCTTCTCTTACTTTTATTTTAGGGTGGGGTGGGGAGAGGGGAGGGGAGAGGGGAGGGGAGGAGAGGGGATGAGAGGGGGGGGGAAGAGAGGGAGGGGAGGAGAAGGGTGGGGAGAGGGGAAGAGAGGGGAGGGGAGGGGAAGGGAGGGGGAGGGGTTGGGGAAGAGACGGGAGGGGTGGGGTGGGGTGAAGAGAGGGGTGGGGAGAGGGGAAGAGACGGGAGAGGTGGGGTTAAAAGAGGGGAGGGGTGGGGAGAGAGGTAGAGAGGGGAGTGGTGATGATGGCGAAGATGGGTAGGGGAAGGGGTGGGGAGGAAAATAAAGAGAGGGTGGGGAGGGGTGGGACGACGGAGTTTGTGAACGAGAGTTAGAGGTTGTGTTGGGACGGCGTGAAAAAAAGGAGAGGAGGTGGGGAGAATGAGAGGGGAGGAAGTGGGGAAGAGGGAAAAGATGGATTTTTGGAAAGGGGGAAAGGAGGGAAGGGGAGGGAGGGGTTGGGTGGTAGGGGGGGGAGAGAGGGGAGGGGAGAGGATAGGGTACTCTGGGGGGAGGGAAGGAGGGAAGGGCAGATAGGATTTGGGAAGGGGGAGAGGGGAGGGGGGAGGCTAGGAGAGCTTCAGGCGCGGGAAAGAGGTGGGGAAGAGGGGGGAGGGTGTATGGTGATGGGGGGAGGGCATGAAGGGAGTGAGGGAAGGAGGAGGGAGATGGCATTTTGGAAGGGGGAGGAGGAAGGATTTTGATAAGGGGGGAGGGGGGATTTCAGGTACGGGGATGGGGAAGGGAAAGAAGGAGGGGGGAGGGGGAGAAGGGAAGGGGAAGGAAAAGGAGGAGGGGGGAAGGGGAAGGAAAAGAAGGGAGGAAGGGGGAAGGGAAAGGAGGAAGGGGGAAGGGGAAGGAGGAGGGGGAGGGGGGGGAGAGAAAGGAAGAGGGTGCTGGGGGGAAGGGGAAGAAGGAAGGGGGAGGGGGGAAGGGGAAGGGAAAGGAGGAAGGGGAGAGGAGAAGGAGGGGGGAGGGGGGGAAGGAGCCCAAAGGAATCGCTCAATTTCAAATTTTTCTTTAACCGGTGAATACTGTCATATCTTTGTTTAGATTCGCATTGTTGCAGTATCTTACTTAACGATTCAAACAGCTTTTACTTTCACAAAACCCTTTCGTTTAAGATCAAGCCACAATAAACTCCGCAAAAGCCTTCGACCTGTGATTGCCTAGATTAGTAATTTTTTATGACTCGGGTTTTTTTTTTCTTTTTTTAAGACTTTGAGAATTTCGAATAAAGCAGATAAATCATCCTGTTTATTTTGTTTTGTTGTTGTTTTTTTTCCCTGAAAATTTCTAAATGCCTCCAACCGAACGCATATTAGATCTTTACTAGCATTTTAAATTACCGAAGAATCGTTAGCTTTGACAAACAAATATACATATGCTTGTACGTATAACTAGGGACGACAGACGTTGCTGTTATTCCATAACCAGTTTATAAAACCAAAACAGTTTCGAATGTTGAAATTGGTAGTAAACAGTTTTACAACTTTGCTGATTGGCATGCACGAACACTTATCACTTTGTCGGGGAAGGTGTTGCCTCCGGTTATCATTATCGGGTCTTTTAAGTGTATACTGTGGATGATATGGATATTGATGTATTTATAGAATATATTTGTGTAGAATGTCTGAAGATATACAGTTATAAATGCGTGTAGATGGATGTATAATCTCGTACTCAAATAGATGTATGTGTAAGTGTAGATATACACACAAAGACGTTCGTAGGTACGCACATGCACACACACACACATACACACAGACAAACACAAACATAAACACACACATAGACGCACACACACCCACAAACATACACACACATGCACACACACAGACAAACACAAATGATCAACACACAAAAACCAACAAACACACTTCCTCTCCTCCTCTTCCCCACTCCCACTCAACCACCTAGCAACCACTCCTCTCCCACAACAAGACGCAAGCAAAAACACACGCGCATTAAGGTTTGGGACAGCCATAGTTACCAGCCCCCCCCCCAAAAAAAGAAAAAAAAAAAAAAAAAGTGTTAAAATTCCTTCTTGTGCTTTCAAAATCTGTCTTGAGGTTATTTGTATTTTTTTTTCTTTATTTTTTCTTCTTTTGTCCTTTAGTTTTCTTTGAAGTTGCCTTCAAAGATGCGCTCACTTTAGAAATCCTTTGGCCTAGGACGATGCAATTTTTGAAACCGCAGGTCGTGTTAGGAAGGTTTCAAGCAGTCATAACTTTGAATATTCATTCGAACGAATTATATAATATATATATAATTTAGATATATAATATATATATATATATATAATATATATATATTATATAATTTATAATATATATATATATATATATTATATATATATATATATATCTTCTTTTTTTTCTTCTTCTTTTTTTGTGTAATTTTCGTTATCAGTATTATCAACTTTATCTTTTGTTTGTTTTCCTATGAATATGATGTTATAACTGGTATTATCATGATACTTAATTACTATGATTAGTTCGTTATCGGTGTTATCATTACTGTTGATACAATTATCATCATCTCTGTTATCAGTATGTTATCATCCTTACTACTCTCATTATTATTATGATGCTGATTATAATCATCATTATTATCAGTATCTTCATTATCATTACTATTATTAACATTATTGTGATGATTTATCTTAATGATAATTTTAATAATTGCTAGTATCTTTCATTATTATTATGATGATTATCATTATCATTATTATAATTATTATTGTTACTATCACTATCATTATTATGATCGTCGTAAACTGGTAGTAGTATCCTTCTCATCATCATCATCATCATTATTAATATGATAATGTTGCTAATTATCATTAATATAATCTGTATTGTTATTATTACTATTACCATTATTATGATGATCCTTATTAATATCATCATTATCATTACTATCATTTCATTATCATTGTCATTCGCATTATCATGATTAGGACTGTTGTTGTTGTTACTATCGTTATCTTTTTAATTATCATTATCATTTTTAATTATCATTGTTATCATTATCATCATCCTTGTTATCGTTAGAATTATCATTATAATTTTCATTACTATTATCATTTTCATTACTATTATCATTATTATCTTTATTATCCTATTATCATATATATACTACTTATTATCACCATTATCATCATTTCATTATCATCATTACCATTATTAACATTAACATCATTATTACTATCACTAGTTTTATTATCAAAATTATCATTATCATTATTACCATTGTTATCATTGCTATTATCTTTATCATCTTAATCATCATTATTTTTATCATCTTAATTATCATTATTATTAATATCATTATCGTGTTCATCATCATTGTTATCACTAGTATTATCATCACTTTATCATCATTATTATTAACATTACTATCATCATTATT
>NW_028236191.1:0-2500 GCF_977035675.1 Penaeus japonicus | reverse complement strand
TTACGCTCTTGCTATGGTCCGAATAGTCCTTCATAAAAAACGATGCAGTAAGTGATGTGTAAGGTCAATACTGTAAGCGTGACCTTAAGTCGCGCGAGGCATAAACGCGGAAGGTTAGGGAGCGGAATAAGGTCGTCATGAACGGTCAGATGAGGGTAGTTCCCATAGAAAGGCTTAAAGTGAGAATGAGCGTTTATAGATACGAAAAGGAAACTTGATGAATGAGACGCCACTGATCGACACTAGCAGAAAGTTTATTTAGTATATTTAACATATGTATACCAGAGTTGCAACCTGGTGTGTATTGGATTATGAGGAAATAATAAAGAAATGAGGGGGGAATCATGTGCGTTAGGAAAACATATCACAGATATGTTCGTAGAAAGAAGAAGTACAAATGTAATGTTTTAGATAATCTATACGATTATGTTTAAGGTAATATTTAGTGGAAAGACATATGTTCCGATATCCGCAATATGGATGATATATATATATATATATTATATATATATATATATATATATATATATATGTGATGTTGTTTAGTGTTGAGTGTGGTGTACGTGTGTGTGTGTTATGTGTGTGTGTTGTGTGTGTGAATATATATGTGTGTGTATGTATATTTATAGATACATATATATAATATATATATATATATATATATATATATATATAAGTTTCATATTCAAATAGAAATATGCTATGCTTTTATGATTATTTGACCACAGATGGGTCACAATATTAACATCAATTAATGTTATCATAATACGTATTGCCAATGGTTTAAGAAACCGTATATGTTTGAGTGTACAACAAACCGAAAATAGGTGATAGGTATTCTTGTATCTTGATTAGGAAATGGCTTATTAGTGTTACATTCTAAACAGAGCGCGTGGTACCGGCCTTCAGGCCATCTGCCTCAGTGTGTAGTATGTGACCTTCTGCTCCGTCAGCCAATCATCAATCGGTCTGACCTTTAGAATACACTTCAGCATACGTTACATGTATTTAATATAAGCTGATATAGTTAACGCTTCTGTTAATGTTATTGCATTAATTTGGTGTTATATTGATTATCTATTTAAATGAACATTCTATTTCTATTGTTTGTTGGGATTTCTGTATTTTGTCCTAACTCGGTATTTTCAATTAAACTGAAGTGCAGTTGTGTGTACGGAAGTGGAGGAAGTACATCGATACGTTTTTCAAGGCCGGTAACGCCAGCGAGGCTACGTTGATGCAGACACATTCCCCTCACTTACTGAGACTACTGGAACTGATCTGATTAGACCTACCCCTCGCCCCCTCCCCCCTCCCCCCTCGCTCCTTCCCCTCCCTTCTACCAACCGGCCAGCCATGGGCGGAGAATAGCAATTATATGTTACTCGGGCTTACCGTGATTATCATAACTGTGTTCGGGTGAATGACGGGACTCTTGAAACTTGTATTATATTCATGAAGAAATGAACAAAAATGGAGGGATTACAACCACAAACCACAGGAGAGACGTCTCAAAAATGGTGTACAAACATTCATGTCTCAGAGATATTCTTCGCAATCACGGTACAGTATCTAAAGAGCATCGGTAGGGTTTCACTGCAAAGAAAATTGTTCACGTACTCGTCACTTCCGTTTGGTTTGGCTTTTCAACATTAATGTGTTGACTCCTTCAGCAAAGACTTAAGATGGGTGTTACTACTATTGCTACATAGATACCGCATGTGCCCAGTGCAGAATGAGAATCTAAACTACGCACTTATGTATATCTATGTATGTATATTCATATATATTATCTATATATATTATATATATATATATTATATATATATATAAATATATGTGTGTGTGTGTTGTGTGTGTGTGTGTGTGTGTGTGTGGGTCCTTTGTATGTATATGCGTATAGTATATATATATATTCTATATATAGCTATCTATATATATATATATATATATATATATATGAATATAATGTATATTATATATATATATATATATATATATATTTATAAATATAAATATATTCATATATATTTATATATATATATTATATATATATATATAATAATATTTATATATATGAATATATGTATATGTTTATATATATCTATATATATATATATTTATATATATATATATATATCTATATATACATATGCATATTATATATATTATATATTATATGATATATATATACTATATATATATGTTCTATACTTCATTAAATACACACACACACACAACCCCACACCACACACCACATATATATATATATTATATATATATATATATCTATAAATATATATATATATATATATATATATAAATATTACATATATACCAAATATACACAAAATACACCACACACACACATATACTACATATATATATATATATATATATATATATATATATATATATATACATATATGTATATATTATCTACATACATACGTATATATATATATATCCACTATTAATAATATATATATATATATATATA
>NW_028236190.1:0-5081 GCF_977035675.1 Penaeus japonicus | reverse complement strand
CCCTCTTGCATTTCCCTTAATTATTGCGAGAAAAAAAAGAAGAAGAAATGATGAAAATGCCTAGAGAGTGATAGAATTACGCTACTCTGGCTAAAATCGCAGTGTTTTGCGAAAAAACACAGGAAATAATCAGCAAACTGCAGCGCCCTCTACCATGTCCCTTAATTATTGCGAAATATGCAATACCTTGCAGAGCAATAGGCTCAATGATGCAAATGACTTAAATAACAGGAAATAATGCGAAAATCAGCAAAATGCAGCGCCCTCTTGCATTTCCCTTAATTATTGCGAGAAAAAAAAAGAAATGATGAAAATGCCTAGAGAGTGATAGAATTACGCTACTCTGGCTAAAATCGCAGTGTTTTGCGAAAAAAACACAGGAAATAATCAGCAAACTGCAGCGCCCTCTACCATGTCCCTTAATTATTGCGAAATATGCAATACCTTGCAGAGCAATAGGCTCAATGATGCAAATGACTTAAATAACAGGAAATAATTCGAATATCAGCAAAATGCAGCGCCCTCTTGCATTTCCCTTAATTATTGCGAGAAAAAAAAAGAAGAAATGATGAAAATGCCTAGAGAGTGATAGAATTACGCTACTCTGGCTAAAATCGCAGTGTTTTGCGAAAAAAACACAGGAAATAATCAGCAAACTGCAGCGCCCTCTACCATGTCCCTTAATTATTGCGAAATATGCAATACCTTGCAGAGCAATAGGCTCAATGATGCAAATGACTTAAATAACAGGAAATAATGCGAATATCAGCAAAATGCAGCGCCCTCTTGCATTTCCCTTAATTATTGCGAGAAAAAAAAAAGAAATGATGAAAATGCCTAGAGAGTGATAGAATTACGCTACTCTGGCTAAAATCGAAGTGTTTTGCGAAAAAAACACAGGAAATAATCAGCAAACTGCAGCGCCCTCTACCATGTCCCTTAATTATTGCGAAATATGCAATACCTTGCAGAGCAATAGGCTCAATGATGCAAATGACTTAAATAACAGGAAATAATGCGAAAATCAGCAAAATGCAGCGCCCTCTTGCATTTCCCTTAATTATTGCGAGAAAAAAAAAGAAGAAATGATGAAAATGCCTAGAGAGTGATAGAATTACGCTACTCTGGCTAAAATCGCAGTGTTTTGCGAAAAAACACAGGAAATAATCAGCAAACTGCAGCGCCCTCTTGCATTTCCCTTAATTATTGCGAGAAAAAAAAAGAAGAAATGATGAAAATGCCTAGAGAGTGATAGAATAACGCTACTCTGGCTAAAATCGCAGTGTTTTGCGAAAAAACACAGGAAATAATCAGCAAACTGCAGCGCCCTCTACCATGTCCCTTAATTATTGCGAAATATGCAATACCTTGCAGAGCAATAGGCTCAATGATGCAAATGACTTAAATAACAGGAAATAATGCGAATATCAGCAAAATGCAGCGCCCTCTTGCATTTCCCTTAATTTTTTTTTTTTTTTTTTTTTTTTTTTTTTTTTTTTTTTTTTTTTTTTTTTTTTTTTTTTTTTTTTTTTTTTTTTTTTTTTTTTTTTTTTTTTTTTTTTTTTTTTTTTTTTTTTTTTTTTTTATGCAATCCTTGCAGCATAGCAATAGCAAGCTTAATAGAAATGCAAATCAGAAAATGCAGCGCCCTCTTGCATTCCTTAATTATTGCGAGAAAAAAGAAGAAATGATGAAAATGCTAAGAGTGATAGAATTACGTACTCTGGCTAAAATGCAGTGTTTGCGAAAAAACAGGAATAATCAGCAAATGCAGGCCCTACCATGTCCCTTAATTATTGCGAAATATGCAATACCTTGCAGAGCAATAGCTCCAATGATGCAAATGACTTAAAAAAGGAAATAATGCGAATACAGCAAATCGCGCCCTCTTGCATTCCCTTAATTATTGCGAGAAAAAAAAGAAGAATGATGAAAATGCTAGAGAGTGATAGAATTACGCTACTCTGGCTAAAATCGCAGTGTTTTGCGAAAAAACACAGTAATAATAGCAAACTGCAGCGCCCTCTACCTGTCCCTAATTATTGCGAATATGCAATACCTTGCAGAGCAAAGGCTCAAGATGCAAATGACTTAAATAACAGGAAATAATGCGAATATCAGCAAAATGCAGCGCCCTCTTGCTTTTACCTTAATTATTGCGAGAAAAAAAAGAAGAAATGATGAAAATGCCTAGAGAGTGATAGAATTACGCTACTCTGGCTAAAATCGCAGTGTTTTGCGAAAAAACACAGGAAATAATCAGCAAACTGCAGCGCCCTCTACCATGTCCCTTAATTATTGCGAAATATGCAATACCTTGCAGAGCAATAGGCTCAATGATGCAAATGACTTAAATAACAGGAAATAATGCGAATATCAGCAAAATACAGCGCCCTCTTGTATTTCCCTTAATTATTGCGAGAAAAAAAAGAAGAAATGATGAAAATGCCTAGAGAGTGATAGAATTACGCTACTCTGGCTAAAATCGCAGTGTTTTGCGAAAAAACACAGGAAATAATCAGCAAACTGCAGCGCCCTCTACCATGTCCCTTAATTATTGCGAAATATGCAATACCTTGCAGAGCAATAGGCTCAATGATGCAAATGACTTAAATAATGCGAATATCAGCAAAATGCAGCGCCCTCTTGCATTTCCCTTAATTATTGCGAGAAAAAAAAGAAGAAATGATGAAAATGCCTAGAGAGTGATAGAATTACGCTACTCTGGCTAAAATCGCAGTGTTTTGCGAAAAAACACAGGAAATAATCAGCAAACTGCAGCGCCCTCTACCATGTCCCTTAATTATTGCGAAATATGCAGAGCAATAGGCTCAATGATGCAAATGACTTAAATAACAGGAAATAATGCGAATATCAGCAAAATGCAGCGCCCTCTTGCATTTCCCTTAATTATTGCGAGAAAAAAAAGAAGAAGAAATGATGAAAATGCCTAGAGAGTGATAGAATTACCGACTGCTAAATCGCTTGCACAGAATACGCAAGAGCCCCCTACATGCCCTTATATCAAATATGCAATATCAGCAAAGGCCATGTGCAATACGAATTGAATAGAAATGCCTATAATTATGAAAAAGAGATATGAAAATGCAGGGTATTAGCATCTAAAATGCAGTGCAAAAAAAGAAATAACATCAGGAGGCCTTACGTCCTTAATATCGAAATATCAATACCGCAGAAATAGCCAATGCAAGCTTAAATACAATTGCGAATATGCAATACCCTTGCATTCTATAATGCGAAAAATAAAAAAGAAAATGCGAATATAGAAATCGCCTCTGCTATTCCATTTGGAAAAAAAAGAAAAATAGAAATGCCTAATGTTTAAATTCGATATGCAAATCGCAGGATGCAAAAAAACTAAATAATCGAAATGCAGCCAATGCCCCTTTATTCATAATATGCGAGAAAAAAGGAATGATGAAATGCTAAATATAGAATAGCATACGCAAATGCAGTGCACTCGATATCCAAATGCCACAAAAAAAAAGAATATGAATCCTTGAAGAAGCATGGCAAAATCCAGTGTTTAAAAAACAGAATAATCAGCAAATGCAGCGCCTCTCATTCCTTAATTATTGCGAGAAAAATGAAAGAAGAAAGATGCTAGATAAGAAAACAGCAAAATCGATTCAAAAACCCAATTCCTAAATTGCTGACATCAATAAGGAAATATGAAAATCCTAGAAGGTAAGAAAGACTTTAAAAGAATTGAAAAAAACAGGCTTAGCAATTCCATTTCACATGACTAAATATGCAAATTATGAATACTTCGAAATGGTATGTGCAAAAAAAAAGGAATATCAGCAACGCAGCCTCAGCCCTTTATTCCCTAATATGCGAAGCAAAGAAGATGAAAATGCTAAATGAAAATCGATATCGCAAATGCGCCCTTTTTCCTAATACAGAAAAAAAAAAAAGAAATGAGAAATGCCAGAGTTAAAATTCGATACTGCTTAACAATAGCTTTTGCAAAAAACAGGAAAAATAGCAAATGCAAAGTCTACAGTCCCTTTTATTCAAATAATCGAGAGAAAGCAAGAAGAAATGATTGAAAACTAGAATGGATTAGAAAATCGCCTCTTGCATTTCCTATTATTGCGAAAAAAAAGAAAAATAGAAATGCCTAAGTTAGATCGAATGCAATCTGGGAAAGCAATGATGCAAATACTACGAATAATGCTATATGAAAATGGCTGCATTTCTAATATGCAGAAAAAAAGAAAATGAGAAATGCCAAGAGTGATTAATGAATTAAATGAGCTCTTCCTATTATTCGAGAAAAGAATATGAATGCAATGAAGAATAGCATTGCAAATGTTAAAAACAAAAATAGAAATGCAGCGCTTATTATATGCAAAGATACTGAAATGCTAATGATGAATCTATAAAATGCGAATGAAACATGATTCTAATATGCGAAAATAAAAAATTGAAACCAGAATTAGAAGCACTTCCTAATGACTTATTGAAAAAGAATAATAAATGCAAAAGCTAGCTATGCTATCCTAATTTTGAAAAAAAGAAAATGCAGCACTTGCAGGCCTTAATTGTCCAGTAAAAAGAGAATGAAAAATAGAGAAATATGCTAAAACGGTAAAAAAAGGAAATATCAAACCTGCAGGCCTAGCTCTAATCATTAAAAGAAAACGAAATCAGAAGAATAGATGATTAATATGAAAAAAAAGAAAAATCAGAAATGCATCCCTTATATGCTAAAAACGCAGTTAAAATGAATACTAGGAAAATAGCACCTGCGTTAAAAGCGAAAATGATCAAAAACATGGCAATATAGAATATGCAAACAGCCAAATGCTTAATTATGAAGCAAAAAGATGATAAATCAGAAAATAGCAATTATGTAAATTCAGAATAGGTAATATCCAAAATGCAAACCTGATTTGCAAAAATCCATTGAAAAACGACAGGCAAAATGACGAAAATATTGCAAAGACCTCACTGGCAAATCATTGCGAAATTAAAACAGGAAAAAGATACAATATGCAGCCCCATGCCTTAATTATTCGAAATATGCAAAGCAAAAGCAATGCTCAATGATAAAT
>NW_028236188.1:7500-22500 GCF_977035675.1 Penaeus japonicus | reverse complement strand
TTCATTCTCACTGACATTCACCTTCTCATTGTTATTCTCACTCACATTCACCTTCTCATTATCATTCTAACTCATTCAGATTCTCATTGCCATTCTCACTCATTCACCTTCTCATTGTCATTCTCACTCACATTCACCTTATCATGATCATTCTCACTCACATTCACCTTCTCATTATCATTCTAACTCATTCAGATTCTCATTGTTATTCTAACTCATTCAGATTCTCATTGTCATTCTCACTCATTCACCTTCTCATTGTCATTCTCACTCACATTCACCTTATCATGATCATTCTCACTCACATTCACCTTCTCATTATCATTCTAACTCATTCAGATTCTCATTGCCATTCTCACTCATTCACCTTCTTATTGTCATTCTAACGTATTCGTCTTCTCATTGTCATTCTCTCTTACATTCACCCTCTCATTGTCATCCTCACTCACATTCACCTTCTCATTGCCATTCTCACTCACATTCACCTTCTCATTGTCGTTCTCACTCACATTCATCTTCCCATTGTCATTCTCATTCATTCACCTTCTCATTGTCATTCTCACTCACATTCACCTTCTCATTGTCATTTTCACTCATTCACCTTCTCATTGTCATTCTCACTCATTCACCTTCTCATTGTCATTGTAACTCATTCACCTTCTCATTATCATTCTCACTCATTCACCTTCTCATTGTCATTCTTACTCATTCACCTTCTCATAGTCTTTCTCACTCATTCACCTTCTCATCGTCATTCTCACTCACATTCACCTTATCATTGTCATTCTCACTCACATTCACCTTCTCATTGTTATTCTCACTCATTCACCTTCTCTATCATTCTTACTCACATTAACCTTCTCATTGTCATTCTCACTCATTCAGCTTCTAATTGTCATTCTCTCTCTCACTCACATTCACCTTTTCATTGTCATTCTCACTCACTCACATTCTCATTGCCATTCTCACTCACATTCAACTTCTCATTGTCATTCTTACTCTCACTCACATTCACCTTTTCCTTGTCATTCTCACTCACTCACATTCTCATTGCCATTCTCACTCACATTCAACTTCTCATTGTTAGTCTCACTCACATTCACCTTTTCATTGTCCTTCTTACTCTCATTCACCTTCTCATTATTATTTTAACTCACATTTACATTCTGATTGTCATTCTCACTCACATTCCCCTTCTCATTGTCATTCTCACTCACATTCCCCTTCTCATTGTCATTCTCACTCACATTCACCTTCTCATTGTCATTCTCACTCACATTCACCATCTCATTGTCATTCTCACTCACATTCACCTTCTCACTGTCATTCTCACTCACATTCACCTTCTCATTGTCCTTCGCATTTACATTCACCTTCTCATTGTCATTCTCACTCACATTTACATTCTCACTGTCATTATCACTCACATTCACCTTATTTTCATTCTCACTCACATTCACCTCACTGTCATTCTCACTCACATTCACCTTTGAATTGTCATTCACACTCACTTTTACATTCTCATTTTCATTCTCACTCACATTCACCTTCTCATTATCATTCTCACTTACATTCACCTTCTCATTGTCATTCTCACTCACATTCACCTTCTCACTGTCATTCACCTTCTCATTGTCATTCTCACTCACATTCACCTTTTAATTATCATTCTCATCCACATTCACCTTCTCATTGTCATTCCTACTCACATTCACCTTCTCACTGTCATTCTCACTCACATTCACCTTCTCATTGTCATTCTCACCCACATTCACCTTCTCACTGTTATTCTCACTTACATTCACCTTCTCATTGTCATTCTCACTCACATTCACCTTTTCATTATCATTCTCATCCACATTCACCTTCTCATTGTCATTCATACTCACATTCACCTTCTCACTGTCATTCTCACTCACATTCACCTTCTCATTGTCATTCTCACTCACATTCACCTTCTCATTGTCATACTCACTCACATTCACCTTCTCACTGTCATTCTCACTCACATCCACCTTCTCATTGTCATTCTCACTCACATTCACCTTCTCATTATCATTCTCATCCACATTCACCTTCTGATTGTCATTCTCACTCACATTCACCTTTTCATTATCATTCTCATCCACATTCACCTTCTCATTGTCATTCTCACTCACATTCACCTTCTCATTGTCATTCTCACTCACATTCACTTCCTCATTGTCATTCTCACTAACATTCACCTCCTCATTGTCATTCTCACTCACAATCACCTTCGCATTGTCATCCTCACTTCCCTTCTCACGCTCATTACTCACAAACAGACGTCTAACACAAGCATCTTCCTCCCTCAGGTTGGACTCCCTTACACTGTGCTTCAGAGAACGGCCATCATGCTGTTGCAGAGACGCTCCTCGAGAAGGGCGGAGAAGTGAACGCCAAGGATAAGGATGGTAAGGCGATTGGAAAGCGAGTGACTTCTTAAAGGCACCAGAAGAATTTTGCTTTTGTTTCTTTTTTCTTATTTGTCTGTATGGAATTTTATGACAATTATTGTTATAATTTGATTAGGGAATGTTTTTCATCTTTTATCATTAATTTTATTGATATTTATTTCTTTATTCTATGAATTTTTCAATGAAATATTTTCATAGATTATTTTATAAAATAGAAATTAATAGATTTTTCTTTATTTCTTTATACTATAAATGTTATAATGATTAGTTATAATAATTATGATAATAATGAGTATGATCATCTTAATTATTACTGACATTGTCATTATTATTTTCCTGATTATTTATAAGAAATATGATCATCCTGATCATCAATCATAATCATCATCAATGGTGCTATTCATATTATCATTATTATTTCATTACTATAACTATCATTGTTACTCCCATTTCTACTAGATTATCAATTGTTATCATCCTTCTTCTTCTCATTATTGTTATTTTGATGGTGATCCTGTTCTTGTTCTCCTACATGCTTTTGTTGGTGGTGTTGTTGCGAGATCTTTGTCAGTGATGGCAAAGACAATGATGATAATGGAGAAAGTAATGGCAACAAAAGCAACAACAATAATGATGATAATGAAAAGTTTCATAATGTTAATGAAGGTAATGATAACAATATTAATGATAAAGTAATCATCACTGATAATGTTGATGATAACACTTTCATGATGATAATAGAACTAATGATAATAGTAATGATATAATAATGATAATAATAGTGATGGTGATTGAAAGGTGAATAATGATAGTGATAATAGTAATAGTAGTAAAAATAATTTATGATACTGATGATAAATAAAATTATTACAAATATTTTAGATATTTGTTACGAATGATTATTAATATATGAATTATAACTGCTATAGATAATAATAGTAATAATTATGTATTTTCTCATCAATTGTCATTATTGTTGTTATTATTTTTAAAAACTATTTTCATTATCAATATTATTGTTATTACCACCAATATTAATTTCATTTCTACTACTATTATCACTATTACTATCATCATCAATAAAGTTATCATTTTTATTACCTTCATTATTATCAATAGTTATTGTTATAATTACCATCATTATTTTTATCATCAAAATTATTTATACTATTTTTATTATTGTCTTATTATTATTACTATCATTATTATTGTTTTTATTTTTTATTATTTTTATTACAATTACTATTATTATAGCTATCTTTAATATTTGTATTTTCATAATAGTCTTCACAGATAAAATGACAGTTTAACAATTGCAATGATTATTATAGTAATAACACAAAGGAAATTCATACTATTGATAAATAATTTTCGAACATTCATTTCTGTTATAATTTACCTTCTCATTATAATACACATTTTTTTTCCTTCTCATTTCTATGCCTTTTCATAATTATTATTTTCATTATTATTTTTTTTTTATCTTTTCCATTAATATTAAAATTCATAATATTAATACTATTTCTTGTTCTTATCCTTATCAACCTAATCATCTTTATTAATCACATTCTCACTCACATTCACATTATAATTTTCATTCTCACTCACATTCACCTTCTCATTGTCATTCTCACTCACATTCACCTTATCATATTCATTCTCACTGACATTCACCTTCTCATTGTTATTCTCACTCACATTCACCTTCTCATTATCATTCTAACTCATTCAGATTCTCATTGCCATTCTAACTCATTCAGATTCTCATTGTCATTCTCACTCATTCACCTTCTCATTGTCATTCTAACTCATTCAGATTCTCATTGTCATTCTCACTCATTCACCTTCTCATTGTCATTCTCACTCACTTTCACCTTATCATTTTCATTCTCACTGACATTCACCTTCTCATTGTTATTTTAACTCATTCAGATTCTCATTGTCATTCTCACTCATTCACCTTCTCATTGTCATTCTCACTCACATTCACCTTCTCATTATCATTCTAACTCATTCAGATTCTCATTGCCATTCTCACTCATTCACCTTCTTATTGTCATTCTAACTTATTCGCCTTCTCATTGTCATTCTCTCTTACATTCACCCTCTCATTGTCATCCTCACTCACATTCACCTTCTCATTGCCATTCTCACTCACATTCACCTTCTCATTGTCGTTCTCACTCACATTCATCTTCCCATTGTCATTCTCATTCATTCACCTTCTCATTGTCATTCTCACTCACATTCACCTTCTCATTGTCATTTTCACTCATTCACCTTCTCATTGTCATTCTCACTCATTCACCTTCTCATTGTCATTGTAACTCATTCACCTTCTCATTATCATTCTCACTCATTCACCTTCTCATTGTCATTCTTACTCATTCACCTTCTCATAGTCTTTCTCACTCATTCACCTTCTCATCGTCATTCTCACTCACATTCACCTTATCATTGTCATTCTCACTCACATTCACCTTCTCATTGTTATTCTCACTCATTCACCTTCTCTATCATTCTTACTCACATTCACCTTCTCATTGTCATTCTCACTCATTCACCTTCTAATTGTCATTCTCTCTCACTCACATTCACCTTTTCATTGTCATTCTCACTCACTCACATTCTCATTGCCATTCTCACTCACATTCAACTTCTCATTGTCATTCTTACTCTCACTCACATTCACCTTTTCCTTGTCATTCTCACTCACTCACATTCTCATTGCCATTCTCACTCACATTCAACTTCTCATTGTTAGTCTCACTCACATTCACCTTTTCATTGTCCTTCTTACTCTCATTCACCTTCTCATTATTATTTTAACTCACATTTACATTCTGATTGTCATTCTCACTCACATTCCCCTTCTCATTGTCATTCTCACTCACATTCCCCTTCTCATTGTCATTCTCACTCACATTCACCTTCTCATTGTCATTCTCACTCACATTCACCATCTCATTGTCATTCTCACTCACATTCACCTTCTCACTGTCATTCTCACTCACATTCACCTTCTCATTGTCATTCTCACTCACATTCACCTTCTCACTGTCATTCGCATTTACATTCACCTTCTCATTGTCATTCTCACTCACATTTACATTCTCACTGTCATTCTCACTCACATTCACCTTATTTTCATTCTCACTCACATTCACCTCACTGTCATTCTCACTCACATTCACCTTTGAATTGTCATTCACACTCACTTTTACATTCTCATTTTCATTCTAACTCACATTCACCTTCTCATTATCATTCTCACTTACATTCACCTTCTCATTGTCATTCTCACTCACATTCACCTTCTCACTGTCATTCACCTTCTCATTGTCATTCTCACTCACATTCACCTTTTAATTATCATTCTCATCCACATTCACCTTCTCATTGTCATTCCTACTCACATTCACCTTCTCACTGTCATTCTCACTCACATTCACCTTCTCATTGTCATTCTCACCAACATTCACCTTCTCACTGTTATTCTCACTTACATTCACCTTCTCATTGTCATTCTCACTCACATTCACCTTTTCATTATCATTCTCATCCACATTCACCTTCTCATTGTCATTCATACTCACATTCACCTTCTCACTGTCATTCTCACTCACATTCACCTTCTCATTGTCATTCTCACTCACATTCACCTTCTCATTGTCATACTCACTCACATTCACCTTCTCACTGTCATTCTCACTCACATCCACCTTCTCATTGTCATTCTCACTCACATTCACCTTCTCATTATCATTCTCATCCACATTCACCTTCTGATTGTCATTCTCACTCACATTCACCTTTTCATTATCATTCTCATCCACATTCACCTTCTCATTGTCATTCTCACTCACATTCACCTTCTCATTGTCATTCTCACTCACATTCACTTCCTCATTGTCATTCTCACTAACATTCACCTCCTCATTGTCATTCTCACTCACATTCACCTTTTCATTATCATTCTCATCCACATTCACCTTCTCATTGTCATTCTCACTCACATTCACCTTCTCATTGTCATTCTCACTCACATTCACTTCCTCATTGTCATTCTCACTAACATTCACCTCCTCATTGTCATTCTCACTCACAATCACCTTCGCATTGTCATCCTCACTTCCCTTCTCACGCTCATTACTCACAAACACACGTCTAACACAAGCATCTTCCTCCCTCAGGTTGGACTCCCTTACACCTTGCTTCCGTGAACGGCCACAATGCTGTTGCTGAGACGCTCCTCGAGAAGGGCGGAGAAGTGAACGCCAAGGATGATGAAGGTAAGGCGATTGGAAAGCGAGTGACTTCTTAAAGGCACCAGAAGAATTTTGCTTTTGTTTCTTTTCTCTTCTTTGTCTTTATGGAATTTTATAACAATTATTGTTCATATCTAATAAGGATACCTCTATCATCAGGATTTTTTTAAATTTCTTCATCATAATTCATTATTCTTATTCTATTTATCCATTCCTTATGTTTTAGTTGTTTATTTGAGTTATTTTGTAAGTGTTAACATATTCATTATAAATTTTTCATATGTATTGCAATGACTTATGATTAATTTATTATCATAAAAATATTCATTATTATTCTACATTTATATCGTCATTTATCATTTAACATTATTACAACTACATTTTGTATTATTATGATATTTCAAGAATTTTCTTTTTGTAATTGTTAATTTTTCATCATTCATCTTTTTTGCTTCCTCTTTTTACTCTTTTCATTATTGATATCATTTTCATATATACTTCAATTTTTCTTATTTATGATTTTATACATATCATTGCTATTATTATTATTATTATTGTTATAGTTAGAATTATCACTATTTTAATTATTCATATTACTGCTATTTCTATTGAAATTATTATCATAGGTTATCCTTCCTCTTGTCATCATTGATAATTTTGCTGATGATCCTGTTGTTCTTGTTCTCCTACATGCTTTTGTTGTAGTTGTGATGTCTTTATCACTCATAGTACCAGTTGTCGGTAAAATCATGATGGTAATGACAATGAAGGGGGAGGATAACACGATGGCTTCCTTGTTCTTCCTTCTTGCAAACACCCAAGTCTGCTCACAGCTTGCTTGCAACAAACATGGCTATGCAGGTGCTGTTAAGAGGAATGCACTACTTAGCATTCGTTTTACAAAATACCTCTTCTCGCAAGTTAAGTTAGGTTTGCTAAGTACAAAGGTAACATATCCAAATGAAATATCAATAATATAGGTTCATACGAAAAAAGATATTACCTATTTAGTTTGATTATTATAATGATAATGATAATACTAATAAAAATAACCATAATAATGATGAAAATGATAAGAATAAGAATAACATTGATTATGATTATATAAAAACATTAAAGATAACGATAACAATCATTATTATTATTATCAATATTAATATCAAACTAGTTAGAAAGACCATTATTATTTTTAAATAATTCTTATGACTGATATCATAATTTTTTTCATTATAAATATTATGTTAATGGTAATAGTAACTCCAACAACAATGATAGAACTATAATGAGATCCTTATTTTCATTATGGTTATTATTTTCCTTCATATCATTGCCATCAGAATATGCATTAAAATTATAAAGACCATAATCATTCTTAGAATCATGATGATTCTCATTCATGAATACTTTCCCATTTTCATTTCCACTCTCATTTTCTTCATCATTTTCCATCCCTTTCATTTCATTCTCTAGTCATTTCGTGCTTATTCATAAGCTTTTCTGTTAGTTTGTATTTATCAAAAATATTTTCATTAGAAATCATTAGCATCATTATGATAATTACGATATAACAATTGTTGTTTGCCATTCAAATTATTGACATTTTCATTCCCAACCTCAGTTCCCTTCTCATTTTGATTCTCATTAACATCATCACGACAATTTTCATTTTCATTTTTATCCTCGCAAGTCTCAGAGCCATTCCAGTCATAACTCTCCTTCTGCAACTCTTTGTCACTCTATACTTTCTGTATAATTCTCCTTCTACTCTTTGTCACTCTATACTTTCTGTATAATTCTCCTTCTCCTACTCTTTGTCACTCTATATTTTCTGTATAATTCTCCTTCTCCTACTCTTTGTCACTCTATACTTTCTGTATAATTCTCCTTCTACTCTTTGTCACTCTATACTTTCTGTATAATTCTCCTTCTCCTACTCTTTGTCACTCTATACATTCTGTATAATTCTCCTTCTACTCTTTGTCACTCTATACTTTATGTATAATTCTCCTTCTCCTACTCTTAGTCACTCTATACTTTCTGTATAATTATCCTTCTCCAACTCTTTGTTACTATGTTTTCTGTATAATTCTCCTTCTACTCTTTGTCACTCCATACTTTCTGTATAATTCTCCTTCTCCTACTCTTTGTCACTCTATACTTTCTGTATAATTCTCCTTCTACTCTTTGTCACTCTATACTTTCTGTATAATACTCCATCTCCTATTCTTTGTCACTTCATACTTTCTGTATAATTCTCCTTCTACTCTTTGTCACTTCATACTTTCTATATAATTCTCCTTCTACTCTTTCTCACTCTATACTTTCTGTATAATTCTCCTTCTCCTACTCTTTGTCACTCTATACTTTCTGTATAATTCTCCTTCTACTCTCTGTCACTCTATACTTTCTGTATAATTCTCCTTCTACTCTCTGTCACTCTATACTTTCTGTATAATTCTCCTTCTACTCTTTGTCACTCTATACTTTCTGTATAATTCTCCTTCGCCTACTCTTTGTCACTATACTTTCTGTATAATTCTCCTTCTCCTACTCTTTGTCACTCTATACTCTCTGTATAATTCTCCTTCTCCTACTCTTTGTCACTCTATATTTTCTGTATAATTCTCCTTCTCCTACTCTTTGTCACTCTATACTTTCTGTATAATTCTCCTTCTCCTACTCTCTGTCACTCTATATTTTCTGTATAATTCTCCATCTCCTACTCTTTGTCACTCCATACTTTCTGTATAATTCTCCTTCTACTCTTTGTCACTCTATACTTTCTGTATAATTCTCCTTCTCCTACTCTTTGTCACTCTATACTTTCTGTATAATTCTCATTCTACTCTTTGTCACTCTATACTTTATGTATAATTCTCCTTCTCCTACTCTTTGTCACTCTATACTTTCTGTATAATTATCCTTCTCCTACTCTTTGTTACTATGTTTTCTGTATAATTCTCCTTCTACTCTTTGTCACTCCATACTTTCTGTATAATTCTCCTTCTCCTACTCTTTGTCACTCTATACTTTCTGTATAATTCTCCTTCTACTCTTTGTCACTCTATACTTTCTGTATAATACTCCATCTCCTATTCTTTGTCACTCCATACTTTCTGTATAATTCTCCTTCTACTCTTTGTCACTTCATACTTTCTGTATAATTCTCCTTCTACTCTTTCTCACTCTATACTTTCTGTAAAATTCTCCTTCTCCTACTCTTTGTCACTCTATACTTTCTGTATAATTCTCCTTCTACTCTCTGTCACTCTATACTTTCTGTATAATTCTCCTTCTACTCTTTGTCACTCTATACTTTCTGTATAATTCTCCTTCTCCTACTCTTTGTCACTATACTTTCTGTATAATTCTGTATAATTTATATATATATATATATATATATATATATATATATATATATATATAATATATATATATAAATATATATATATGTATATATGAATATAAATACATATATATATATATATATATGAATATATATACATATATATATATATATATAAATATAAATACATATATATATATATATATATATATATATATATATATATATATATATATATATATATATATATATACTTATTATATATACATACATATATATATATATATATATATATATATATATATATATATATATATATATATTTATGTATATATATATATATATATATATATATATATATATATATAATATATATATATATATATATATATTATATATATATATATATATATATATATATATATATATATATATATTATATTATATATATATATATATATATATTATATATATATATATATATATATAATATATATATATATATATATATATATATATATATATATGTATATATATTGTCGTCATCAATATTGTCATATTTCATCATCATATATCTTGATTTATAGAATATATTCTTAAATATATATCAAATCTTTATTATTATATGTATAACTTATATATCATTACATTCACATTTCACTTATTTCTGAACAAATTTGAATAAAAATGAAAATAAGAAAATTAAACAAGTGTTTCATTGAATAGTAACATTTAAATATTGACAAGTTCTACAGTCAAGTTTACCTTCAGGACAGACAGCAATGCACTTGGCAGCTTGTTATGGACACACGGCAGTGCTGGAAGTCCTTCAGGAGGGCGGGGCCAATGTGGACGCTGCAGATGATTATGGCAACACGCCCCTTCACAAAGCAGCTTCAGAAGGGCATCTCCTCGCTATATTCATGTTGACGAAATTTGGGGCTTCCACGTACAAGAAGAATAAGAGTGGAAGGACTCCGCAGGACTTGATGCCGAGATCTTCCTCCACAGAGAGCCGTGGCATGGAACTTTTCCAAAGCGTGTCCATGGTAATAGATTGTATTGGTCAGACTCTGCTCCTTCCTCTGTCACCATTGGTTTTCAAAGTTGTGCATCATGGGCAGTGCCATGGTCGCTGAGTGGCACTGTAACTAAATCACCAAAGGATTCTAAATTTTGATTCTTGTTTATATAATCGGACCTAAGATGCTAATGCATTTATCTGTTGAATATTGCTTACTTTCAGACAAACGTGATGCAAGGGTGGGTTGCAACCGAGAAGGAAAGGATCAGATTGCAAAGAGAAATCCAAGTGCTGAAGGTGAGTTTTCATAGAGAAAAGGTATCAAAAAACAGAAATCAAAAGGATAATGAAACGATGGAGAATGATCAGTGGAATGACAGAAAAAATAGCTACCATTTATAATCAAATGAAAACCTTTCTAAAATCCATAACTAGGGGAGTAAATAGAATGAAATGCAAAGCAAAATGTGAGGGTTTTGGTGACGGCTAATCTTTTATAAGTATTTGATCCACTTGATTCTCTTACAACTCCAATCTCCTTATCTCGTGGTTATCAGCTTTCCCTCCATCCATCAACAATGTCAGGAAGGAAATGACTTATTATCAAGTTAGAGGCAATAATGATATGCTTGCCACTTCCTTCTCTAGAAATAACATGAGCAGAAAGAACGAGAGATTAGTTAGATGATGAACAAATAAATAAATAGATAGAGAGAGAGACAGAGAGAGAAAGAGAAAGTTAATTTCATTTGACTTTTTGAGCACCTATTCCTACCTTATACAGAAGCAGCATGAGCAGGAAGAGCAAGAAATTAGTTAGATAATGAACAAGTAGACAGAGAGAGAGTTCAGTTCAGTTCAGAGAGATTTGCGAAGACGTCGCTTCGCCCGGGTTATACGCAAGAGAGAGAGAGAGAGGTAATGTTAGAGAGAAAGTTAATTTTGTTTGTCTTTTTGAACACTTATGATACTTTTTCCTTACTCATCCAGAAGCAGCACGAGCAGAGAGAGCGAGAGATCAGTGTGAAAAGTAGCGAGACAGTGAATCTACAGAAGGAGACCAGAGACCTGAAGGAAGAGTTGAGGAAGAAGGAAGAGGAGATTGTATTACTCAAGGTATGCACAGGAGAGAGCGAGGAAGAGGGACGAAATGACAGAGAGAAAGGAGGAGAGGAAAGAGACAGATATAGATCAATGGTTAAGAAAGAGGAGAGTTAATGTGAGATAGCGTTGTGTTATTAGTAGCTTTTTGTCTGGAGAACCTGGAGCTTCCTGAATAAGTCCTTGTAGGTGTGAACCTCAACTATTCCAAACGAAGAGAGAAAAGGTTGCAGTAGTTGTGTAAATGAAAATACAACATGAGCAATTTTCTTTGCTTCCAAAAGGCATTAGCTCCTTTTTAAAAGTGATTTTATTTGTCGAAATTATATTACTGGTTGGTCGTGCGATTCCACTTGCTTTGCCTTTGATGCCTTGCTCTTCTCCTCAAGCCTTTAGGACAGAGACATCCCTACAGTGTTGTCTTCTCTTACAGGAGGAGCAAGGACATGAGAGGAGTAGGATGGAGACTGAGGTGACTAATCTGCAGACGGAAAACAGCGAACTGAAGGATATCCTATGTCTCAGAGAAAGGGAGATCAGAGAGCTAAAGGTAAGAGCAAGAGGTTTCGAAATACACTAGCCCCTTTTTAAAACCGATTTTATTTGTTGAAGCGAGATGACTGCTTGATCGTGCAATTCCATTTGATTTGCCTGTGATGCTAGGTTTTTCTCCCTAATCCCTTTAGGACAGAGACATCCCTACAGTGTTGTCTTCTACAGGATATGCAGGAGGAGCAAGGACGGGAGAGGAGTAGGACGGAGACTGAGGTGACTAATCTGCAGACGGAAAACAGCGAACTGAAGGATATCCTATGTCTCAGAGAAAGGGAGATCAGAGAGCTAAAGGTAAGAGTAAGAAGAAAGAAAAGAGAGGAGAGAGAAAGAGACTAAAATAAGGAGAGAAACAATGAAGAAGTATTGTATTCACACGTGTATTTCTGCATGGTTCAGTATACACTCCCGTCCCGTTAAGAAGGCGTGACAGTCCTTTACTTTACAGGAGCAACACACAGCGGACGTTGGGAACGCGACGAACAGGTCGGAGGGCGAGGATGCGAAAGTGAGGAAGATATTAATTCTTGTGACTTATGATGCATTGCACTGAGGGTGATAATAATTCTGAGAATTAACTCCAATGATGATATTAGTGCTCGTAACATAAATGCAGTTGCACTGAGAATGATGTTAATGAGAGAAAGGAAGGTTGAGTGAAAGATAGATTGAGAGAAAGGAAGGTTAGGAGAAAGATGGGTAAACAGAAAGGAAGGCTAGGTGAAAAATAGCTTGAGAGAAAGGAAATTTGGGAGACAGATTAAAAGATATTAATATCGGTTGAGAAAAAGATAGAAAGATAGGTTGGGAGAAAAATAGGTTGAAAGATTGATACAGAGTGAGAGAGAGACAGAGCAAAGGAGGGATAGGTCGAGGGAGTGGGAGAAATACATTTTCGCACAGAATAGAAAATGTAATTTATATCCATCAGATTTAGATAAGATTAAGATAGATATAGATATAGATAAATAGCTGGGGGGGAGAGATAGAGAGGGAGAGAAAGAGAGAGAAAGAAAGAGAGAGAGAGAAAGAAAGAGAGAGAAAGAAAGAGAGAGAAAGAAAGAGAGAGAGAGGGAGGGAGGGAGGGAGGGGGAGATACGGAGAGGTAGGGAGAGAGATAGATAGATAGATGGAGAGATAGAGAGATAGATGGACACACACACACACACACACACACACACACACACACACACACACACAGATGGAGAAACAGAGAGAGAAAGTGAGATACAGAGACAGAGAGTGAGAGTGAAGGGGAGGACGAGTGGGCATAGGAGAGACAGGAGGAGATTGCACGTCATCTCCCGGGCCCCTTTCGCACACAGGATCGTCTGGAAGAAGGAGCCAGGAAGATTCGGGAGCTGAGGGCGGAGGTGAGGGAGATGGAGGAGCAGCTGACGCAAGCCGAGGTAACCTTTCCTTTGGAGGTCAAGCGGAAGTACAAATACACAGGGATTGAAGTCACTCCTGGCCAAAGGGAGAGGCAAGATGTAGATGCAACATCAACAACAATGAAAAGAGATTGATAGATTTGCATTCATTGGAATCAGTTGCACAGTACATTAGGCTACACATGTGTGAATGAAGTATATCTCGAATCTTATATTTGCAGGTTTTGCAGGAGCAACACCTGGAAGAGGTGAGAAACCTGAGAAGAATACAACGCATGAGAGAGGAAGAGGCAGCCGAAGAAAAAAGGGAATTGAGTCAAATGTTAAGAAATCGGGAAGAGAAGATTGAGTCCCTGAAGGTAGGCAAAAGAGGATGCACACAAACATAAAAGCACATGCATATTTGTGTATACACTTAAAGAAACATACCTACACACAAAAAAAGAAAGAAAATAAAGAAAAGAAAATACAAACACAAAAATACAAACACAAATACACAGAAATGCATATTCACACGCAAGAGCATATTTACACGAACACACATCACTCACACACACTCACAAACACATACACACATTCACAAACACACACACATACACACTCACAAACACACATACAAACAGAAACGCAAACACATACACAAAACACACACACACACACAAACACACACACAAAAACACACAAACACACTCACTCACACTCCCATACTCTCTCTCCATTCACACACTCACGTGAATATGTGTGTGTGTGTTTGTGTGTTTATATATTCATACATATGTATATATGCATATATATATATATATATATATATATATATATATATATATATATATATATATATATATATATACATATATATATGTGTGTGTGTGTATATATA
>NW_028236188.1:0-2500 GCF_977035675.1 Penaeus japonicus | reverse complement strand
CCAAGCAGCAGGCAGGGACAATCTTAAACTAGCAGCCGCCAAGGACCATTCTTCAGGTGCGGCCTAGGGGCGTGACCCTTGCCGTGTTAGCTCGCCCTCGGAAGGGAGCGACCAGTGAGTTCTAAAGACTCTTCGGCAGAAATTGTGTTTGTCTTTGGGAGAGGAAGAGACAATGGAGAAGGAAATAATGTAGTTTTCTTTCAACTTTTTCTCTCTTGTTTTCCCTCAAGAAGATAAAACATAAGCAAATGTATATTTTCATATGTTTCCTGTCTATCCCTTCATATCCCTATAGATACATGATCCTATATGAGTATATCTATAAGTATTAGTATAACCTTTTCTTGAATGATACTAGCAATGCATGCCATCTCCTTACCTTATGTTACTCTTCTAAAGCAGAAAGACCTCTTGTTCCTTTACCCAAAGAATAACCTTTATGTCTATTACATGTTTATTACTCGTTCAATTTCTTTTCATCCCCAACGGGCCCACCAAACAAAGAGATTTGCTCATTTCAGCTTCGTATTAAAGTTCAAGTATTTCCTCTACAAATGAGAGTCCAAGGCCATGTACTGAGAACCGCCCCCCCTTTGCACTGAGTTACTCGCTATACTTATTAGATGATAATGAATCATTTGCACTTAATACTCATTAGATAATACCTATACCTATTTTGCCCTCACAGCCTCTTTGGGGACGCCAGTTGAGACCGGGAACGTGTAGACTGCCCATGAACATGTGTTTGATTTTTTCTGAACCTATTTTGTCCTGTGGTGTAATAGGTTCCGTAACGGAATCAGTTCTGAATGAAAGGAATGGAAATCTCTGTTGCGTGTTTCAAGACTCTCGATATCTTGTTTTTCATATCAATAAAATTGGGTGAATATGTTCTGTTTTCTTGGCTTTTTCCTATTTACCACTTCTGTATTCCTTCTTTTCTTACAACTTTTGTTTATTACTATTAATTTTTAAATAATGATCATCTATTTAGTTTAATCCACTTTTTAGAGTGTATCATTATTTGATAAATAATTTGCAACATTAAAATATTATGATTAACATGAAATTCAAACTTACATTAAGATAAAAAAAAAACAAGAATGCATTCTATATTTTTTTTACTACTTCAGTTACTTACCTGCCTATTCTATTCTGTCTCCACTATCTTTTCTGTCTTTCTAAACAAACTTCTATTTCTTTCTTCCTCTTACAACTATCTTCATAGCTCTCTCTATCGTATCCCTCTTTCTTTCCTATCTCTCTATATTTTTTTATCTGACTCTCCTCCTATTCCTCTCCTATACCTACTTCCTCGTTCGAAACTATGTTTCTCCATACCTCTTTATACTTACTATCCACAGCATATAACTACTTCCTCCTCTCCTCCTCCCCTTCCACCATATCTTCCTCTTCCTCCTACATTTTCCCTTCTCCGCTGTCTTCCCGTTTCTTTTCTCCCCTTCCTCCTTCCCCCTTAATTTTCCTCTTTCTCCTACTTTTTTTTTTTTTCTTTTCCCTTCTCCCTTTCCTTTTTATATTCCTCTTCCTCCGCATTCACTCCTCCCCTTCGTCTTTATCTTCTGTCTCTTATTTTTTTCCCTTCTTCCACCTGCAACTCTTTCACTTCTCCTCTCTTCTCCTCCCTCCCTTCTTATCTTCCTCTTCCTCTTTCTCTTTCTCATCTTCTCACCTCCCTCTTCTTTCCTTCTTCTCCTCCCTCGATCTTATCTTTTTCTTCCTTCATCCTCTTTCCATCTCATTTTATCTTCTAACCTTATTCCTTCCTCCTCTTTGCTTTCTCTTCTCATTCCCCTTCCTCCATCCCTCCCCCTCCCCCTTTCCTCTATCCCTCCTCCTATCTCTTCCTCCTCCCCTCCCTTTATCTTCCCCTTTCTCTCCTCTTTCCTTCTCTTCCATTCATCCTTAATCATCACTCCCCCTTTCTTCCTTTCACCTCACCTCTTTCTCTTCTCCTTCCCTTCCCCTTCTCATCCCCCTCCCTCTTTATCTTCCCTTCCACCTCCCTCTTTCTCTTCTCTTCCCTCCTCCTTAACATCCCCCTCCCTTTATCTTCCCCTTCACTCCCTCTTTCTTTTTCTTCCTTCTCCGTCTCACCCCCTTCCCCTTAATTCTTCCCCTTCACCACCCTCTTCTCTTCTCCTTCCCTTCCTCCTTATCATCCCCTCCCCTTATCTTCCCCTTCCAACTCCCTCTATCTCTTCTCCTTCCCTTCTCCTTCTCAACCCCTCCCTTTTTCTTCCCTTTCCCTTCCTCTTTCCCACCCCTCCCCTTTTCCTTCCCCTTGTCTGTGGTTGTTAAAGGTTCCGTAACGGAATCAGTTCTGAATGAAAGGAATGGAAATCTCTCTTGCGTGTTTCAAGACTCCTCGATATCTTGTGTTTCATATCAATAAAATTGGGTGAATATGTTCTGTTTTCTTGGCTTTTTCCTATTGTCATTCTGTATTCTACTTTTCTTACATACTTTTATTTATTAT
>NW_028236187.1:32500-34779 GCF_977035675.1 Penaeus japonicus | reverse complement strand
TTTATATATGTATATGTACAACATGTATTATGTATGTGTGTGGGTCTTTTATACTTACTATATAATATATATAATATATATATATATATAAATATATATATATATATATATATACATATATATATATATTATATATATATATATATATATATATATATATATATATATATATATATAATTTATATATTTATATATATTTATATATTGTATATCATACATATACTTAAACGTCTTAATATGTGTACATCCTCATCAAAATCAAAACCCATCACACACTTCTCCCATGACCCCCAAAACAAAAACACAAACACAAACAAACAAAAAAAAATACATTCAAAATACAAAAAATCCTTTTTGTG
Source organism: Penaeus japonicus (assembly GCF_977035675.1). Classification (NCBI taxonomy): domain Eukaryota; kingdom Metazoa; phylum Arthropoda; class Malacostraca; order Decapoda; family Penaeidae; genus Penaeus; species Penaeus japonicus. The sequence continues at coordinate 34,420 of NW_028236187.1, read as the reverse complement.
TCTCCTATCCTGCTTCCCCACTCAAGGTCCTCTTGACTACCACGACCCACCCTCCCCCCTCCCCCTTCCCCTTCCCTTTTCCCCCTTCCCCCCTCCCCCCCCCCCTTTCAACCCCCCCCCCAAAAAAAAAAAAAAAAAAAAAAAAAAAATCACACGGTTTCGCCTTCCAACCGGAAAGAAACCGGCGTCACTTTATCAAATCTTGCAATCGAATAAATTTAATTTCTCGCGTCACCAACTCTCATTCGGGTTGCATGATCGAATTGCCGTAACGAGTAGGCGGGTTTTTCTTTCTTTGTTCTTTTCTTTCTTTTTCTCTTTATTTCTTCCTTTCTTTCGTTCTTCCTTTTTCTCGTGTTTTTCATTCGGGTTCCATGATCGAATTGTCGTAACGAGTAGGCGGGTTTTTCTTTCTTTGTTCTTTTATTCCTTTCTTTCTTTTTTTCTTTATTTCTTCCTTTCTTTTTTTTTCTCTTTCTTCTTCCTTTCGTTCTTCCTTTTTCTCTTTCTTCTTCCTATCATCTTTTCTTTCTTTTTTTCTTTCTTCTTATCTTCCTTTCTTTCGTTCTACCTCTTTCTCTTTCTTCCTTTCTTTCTTTCTTCTCTTCATCCTTTCTTTCGTTCTTCCTTTTTCTCTTTCTTCTTTTCTTCCTTTCTTTCGTTCTTCCTTTTTCTCTTTCTTCTTTTCTTCATTTCTTTCGTTCTTCCTTTTTCTCTTTCTTCTTTTCTTCCTTTCTTTCGTTCTTCCTTTTTCTCTTTCTTCCTTTCTTTCTTTCTTTCGTTCTTCCTTTTTCTCTTTCTTCTTTTCTTCCTCTCTTTCGTTCTTCCTTTTTCTCTTTCTTCTTTTCTTCATTTCTTTCGTTCTTCCTTTTTCTCTTTCTTCTTTTCTTCCTTTCTTTCGTTCTTCCTTTTTCTCTTTCTTCCTTTCTTTCTTTCTTTCGTTCTTCCTTTTTCTCTTTCTTCTTTTCTTTCTTTCTTTCGTTCTTCCTTTTTCTCTTTCTTCTTTTCTTCATTTCTTCCTTTCTTTCGTTCTTCCTTTTTCTCTTTTGTCATCCTTTCTTCTTTTCTTGCTTTCTTTCGTTCTTCCTTTTTTTTCTTTCTTCTTTCTTTCTTTCGTTCTTCCATTTTCTCTTTTTTCTTCCTTTCTTTCGTTCTTCCTTTTTCCTTTTCTTTCTTTTTTTACTTCTTCCATTTTCTTCATGTTCTTCAACTCCTTTTCGTTTTGTTTGTTTTTCTTGGTATTTCATGCTTGTGTTGTATATATTTTCTTTGTTTTATTATTTTTGTTTTTTTCATATGTTTTTATCTATCTATTCATTTAGTCTACAGTTTATATATATTTTTATATATATATATTATATATATATATAAAATTTATATATCTATATATATATTTATAAATATATATTATTTATATATATATATATAACTTACATAAAGACATATTATTTATATATATTATATATATATATATATATTAATATATCTATATATATATATATCGTCTTCTGCTATTTCTTTTATTTCATATTTTTCTTTTCATGTATTCTTCCTGTTTCCATCTATATACATATATATATAGAGAGAGATAGACAGATAGACAGATAGACACACAGACAGTCAGATATATATATATATATATATATATATATATATATATATATAGATATAGATAGATAGATAGATAGATAGATAGATAGATAGATAGATAGATGCACAAACAGATAGATATATAGATAGATAGGAGAAAAACACAAAAGGTAGATGGATAGATAGATAGATGAACAGAAAGATAGATAGATAAATAGATAGACAGATAGATAGATAGATAGATAGCTGAATAAGCAGATAGATAGATAGATTAATAGATAGCTGAATAGATAGATAGATAGATAGCTGAATAGACAGATAGATAGATAG